>NC_059432.1:18558310-18801607 GCF_021028975.2 Sphaerodactylus townsendi
GGATGGATGGATGGATGGATGGATGGATGGATGGATGGATGGATGGATGGATGGATGGATGGATGGATGGATGGATGGATGGATGGATGGATGGATGGATGGATGGATGGATGGATGGATGGATGGATGGATGGATGGATGGATGGATGGATGGATGGATGGATGGAGACATGTTGCATTTCTGTACATGAAGAACAGGATAAGTAGATACTATGGGAAAGGCAGAAGACACAACACTGTGAGGATATGTGCAGCACAGAGAAAAAAGGTAGCAGGAAATTTCAGTAAAATGTTAGGGTAAAGATTAGAAAGGTGGGAAAGTGGCAGTGAATTTTAAAGGGATAGATGGATGGACGGGCGGGCGGACGGATGGAGAGAGAGAGAGAGAGAGAGAGTAATGCTATGATACACAAGGTGAAAGTGAGATAGGGGGTCAATTATATCTCTTGCACAGCAGAACAATACTATCTTACAGGCCCGGCAGAACTGCACAATGTCCTATAGGGCCTGGGTCTTATAAGACAGAGCATTGTGCCAGGGTAGAGCACTCATATAGAATCAAAAACCTTGTCCATAGATTAAAAGGAAATCGTGGAACAAACACGTGAGGATTGTTGAGTGACCATCCTTCTGTCCACTGAGCTACAGTTGAGCCTGCAAAGGGTGGCTCAACCAAAACCAAACAGGAGAGTTTGTATGTTTGACAAACTTTGCTTGTAATATTGAATCAAGCAAATGTCTCAGATGGGGGGACCGAGAAATGGCAGGAATGTTTGTTTCCAGCTTAAGACAGCCCGCCGAATATTTGCACAGCTAATATCATCTTCCAGGTGGCTGCTGTGCGGGTGTCCTTACGGACATCACAGCTCCAAACTGGGATTTTATTTCTCCTCTTTTCAGCCTCGGAGTGAATTCATTTTTCAATAGACTTTTTACATACCCTCTATCGTTTCTTAGATTGCTGGGGGAGAGAGAATTGGAGAGCTGTGGTGTGTTTGTGTCAACTCAATGTTCACATTGAAGATCGACGTCTGGGCATTCTCCTTACCCCACTGTTACACATTACTGAGGTTTCTTTGCCTGCAGATCACTCTATTAATTTACTCAGTAGTAGCCTGTCCTACATTGATTTCAAAGCCAAATGGAGTGTGTCCCTTTGTTCAAAGATACACTAACTGTCATTTCCTGTAATAGGCTGCCAACAGTTCTAAAGGAGTCTCCCCAGGTTGTTCTGTTTGACATAACATAGCCAGCATCTGCCTGCATGTGTTTACAAGTGTGTAGCATATTTATTTCTGTAGGATGGTTCTAGCCCATATTTCTATCAACACTACTCTTCTCCTCCCCCCCCCCCCACCAGAGATGAATAATACAGTCGTAAAGAACTGGTAGGCAGTTTCCCATCCCTGGTCTCGATTCCACTGCTGATGGATAGAGTGAAAGGGGCACTAACACAGCTTCCCACAATACTCTGATATTACTTCTGGCTGAAGTCACTGTGTTGTGGGCTGCTCTAGGATCCCCCGAAATGTAATGGTTTTTACCATAGAGTTTCATGGCAATCCTATAGCATCTGCTGGCAGGGTGAGATCAGTTTCACTTACGCAACTGGAAGTGTTGTTGTGGCACCACAACGTCCCATTTGGTTCCACCTGCAATGAGTGTGCCACCACTTATGCAACTGGAAATTATGTTGCGGCACCACAGGGTACAATTTTGGTACCGCCACCACCTAGTGCAGTGGTGGCAAACCTATGGCACGGGTGCCAGAGGTGGCACTCAGAGCCCTTTCTGTGGGCACACGCAAACAGAGTGCCTCTCACACACATCTAGGCTGGCCTGGGCGGCTGGGCTCGATTATTATCATTAAACCTAAGACCTAGTTTTGGGGAAGCAGTGTAGGTAACCCTGTTAAGCGCTGTTAAACCCCACTGATTTTCATGCGATGAACTAAAGTGCGATCCTTTACCTGGGAGTAAGCTCGTTTGCTGGCAATGGGGCTTGCTTCTGAGCAAACCCTCCTAGGGTCGTGATTCACCCGTTGGAAGAGTTGCATTGTTGCTTCAAAGCAAAGCCACCGACTATCACCAAGCTTACTCCCAAGTAACGCACGCCTCGGAGCCCACCGTTTTTTCTAAACTAAAACCTCAGTATTCATGTTAAATTGCTGTGTTGGCACTTTGCGATAAATAAGTGGGTTTTGGGTTGCAATTTGGGCACTCGGTCTCGAAAAGGTTCACCACCACTGACCTAGTGTACCACCACTTGTGCAACTGGAAATGGTGCTATGGCACCACAGTGTTGCTCAAAATGCTCGGAACTGCCCATTTTAGAGTAGGGAATTAGCGAAGGGCAGATGTGTTACCACCGGGTACCATTTGTCCCACCAATACCTAGTGTACCAAGGGTACATCATCCCACTAAACAGTGGCTCAAGAACAAACTAAAAGCTTTCGGTTTCCACTTTCAATATGTTGTATGGTGGGACAGGGGATGATTGATGATGCACACTGTAAACTTGGCAGTGCAAGGATCTTGGCCCCCACTTTTGATGCTACACCATGTCACTATGCTCGTGGCGGTAACTCTAAAAATAATTCATTCAGCTTTACAAAGTGTCTCAATCATACAGCAAGCCCAGACAACTTTTGTTCCCTCGTGGTCACAATCAGGCGCTCCCCCTTCCTGCCATGTACAGTAGCCTGCCAGAGAGTTGACAATTCCCCTTTTTTGGAAGACCTGGGGCCAAACTAAACATTATGGTTGTAACCACCACCATTTTAAAGCTGAACTCAAATGCTGTGAGAACTCAATCCTGATTGTGCTTGCGGCATGGTGGGACCAGGAGATCTTCCTTCCTCCCAGCATGTCTTTTCAAGTGCCAAAATGTCCACTGGATGTCGGGACAGGATGAAAGCACCTGGTCTCATACCCCTACAGCATTTGTAAATGACCCAAGTTCAGCTCTAAAATGGCGGCACTGGCATCTCACTGATATTAACCAAATCATCCACAAGGTATGGGTATTAACCTTTAAGGCCTTGCGTGGCCTGGGGCCCTCGTACCTTCGGGACCGCCTTACCCCATATGTCCCTACACGGCCTCTGCGTTCGGCAGAGGCCAATTTACTGGTGGTTCCCAGCCCCTCAATGATACGGCTGGCCTCCACCTGGGCCAGGGCTTTTACGGCCCTGGCCCCTGCCTGGTGGAACACTCTTCCTCCAACAGTTCGGGCCCTGTGGGATCTTGGGGAGTTCCGCAGGGTCTGTAAGACCGAGTTGTTCCACCGGGCTTTTGGGGAGGCCAGCCATTGATGGTGAGTGCTTTCTTTGCCTCTCCCTTTTTAACATTCTGGGAGCTGTGACACCTGGATCTACCGTCCCCCTCTCTGGGAGGGTTTTATTAATAGTTTTAATACTGGACGCCAAATGGTTTTTGTAGAACGCTGTATTTTTATGCTTTTAATGATGTTATTTATATTAATTATTTATTGTTTATGTAATATTAATTTGTTGTTCACCGCCCAGAGCCCTCAGGGGATAGGGCGGTATATAAATGCGATAATAAATGAATGAATGAATGAATGAATGAATGAATGAATGAATGAATGAATGAATGAATGAATGAATGAATGAATGAATGAATGAATGAATGAATGAATAGTGGTACCTCTGCAATAGTTAAAACCCCTATGGAAATCTGTTTATACCAGAGTGAGCCGTAGAAAGTTTTCAATAGCCCTCCGGGGGTGGGCGGTATAGAAGTCGAAGAAATAAATGAAATAAATAAAATAAATAAAATAGCCTCAGTGTAACTGACAAAGCCTATAGACCCCAAACAATCTCATAAGCTTCTGGGAAGTATCTTCTCTAGTGCACCTTTCTTGAAGGCAAAGCCAGAAAGATGTTCTATTTTTCAAATAACTGCCGAAATAGATGGGAATTATTGGTATCAAAAAATGTAGTAGATCTACTGGGTGGATTTTTGTTTAAAGTATCTGTGCCAACTTTCCTGGATTTTGGTCTAATCTCTCAATAAAGGTTTTAAAAATTGAGGGGGGGGGAGAATGGTGGCAGTGGCTATGGTCAGAGTCATGGACACTAAAGTGTCTAGTTTGCCCCAGAGCAGCGGTTCTCAACCTGTGGGTCACGATCAGAGGTGGGATCCAGCAGGTTCTCACAGATTCCCGAGAGTAGGTTACTAATTATGTGTGTGTGCCGAGAGGGGGTTACTAATTGGTGATTTTGCCACGTGGTTTTTGCCTTAGTTACGCCCCTCCTCTCAGCAGTAGCACGCAGAACTTGAAGCAGTCTAGCAGGAGGTGCACCAGTGTGCGTGGCAGCCTGTGCCTGTGTGCACTCGTTTCCTGTCCAAGGACCGGCGCAGTGGCTGTGTCCTTGCCACAGTCCCACCCCCAGAATGCCCGGCCATGCCCCCGTCATGCCCCGCCCAATCCCATTGGTGCTACGCCACAGTTTGAATCCCACCACCATGGGAACCTGTTACTGGTCACGATCCCTTTGGGGGTCGAACGACCCTTTCACAGGGGTCGCCTAAGACTCTCTGCATCAGTGTTCTCCATCTGTAAAATGGATAAATGTTAGGGCTGGGGGTCACCACAACATGAGGAACTGTATTAAAGGGTCGCGGCATTAGGAAGGTTAAGAACCACTGCCTTGGAGAGAGAGTAAAGGAGGATGCATAGGAAACTCATGGTGGGCTGTGTTCAAATTGGCAGGTCAATTCTTCAGGCCCGTCATAGAATGACTTTGTGGCCTCCCTCCACCTATACATGGTTGAAGTTGTTAATTTTTTAACCCTCACGTTTCTGGCAGTGGGATAAGTGTAGCTAAAGCTCCACCTACTGACCACAAAAGAAAAAAAATGTGCTTCATCAATTGCCAGGATAATGGGGCGGAATGCCCTTTAGAAAAGGCTTGGGCGATGCACTGATGTCTCCGGAGAAGCTGTAAATGAGTCTGGCTGCTTAAAAGACAATAATTGCCGATGTAGTTTAGAAGGAGAGAGAGAAAGGAGGCGGCTTTTAGAGAAAGTGAATGCTGCAGTCTGAATTTCTGTACTACGGGGGAAGACAGATCACTGTAAACAAAAGGTGACCCAAATTCCTACTGTGGCATCTCCTAGGGTTGCCATCCTTCTATCCGGCTATGATCCTAGGCATTTAACAGCAGCCTGACAGGCAGAAATTAAGTCGGTAAAGCTTTTCCCATCACTTCATCTGCAGATCAGAAAAAGCAGGTTAATTTCTGTCAGATTTCTGTTAAAGGTCACTTACCTGCAAGAATCTTGACATTTACCAACCTGGATTTGGACATTAATCGTGGTGACTCTAGAAGTGCATTGAGCACAGAGATTCGCTTATCTTATTTCATGTAACCTTTCACCTCCAGGGGGGACCCAAAGCAACTTAGGGCAATTTCCTCTCCTCCATTTTATTCTCACAACAACCCTGTGGCAGAAATTAAGCTGAGGATGTGTGACTGGACCGAGGCCACCCAGAAAGCTTCCATGACAGCATGGGGATTCAAACCTGGACCAATACCTAAACACTACACCACAGTGGGCCTTTCCCCACTTACCTTAAGCCCCTCACTACTCTCCTCAACTAGCACGGGGTCCCGGGGCACTCCCCACGACAGGGGCGGCAACAGCGCAGCCACCCCGACGCTGCCGCTGTCGCGCCCCCTCAGCGCACGGCATCCCTAGCACTGGAAAAAACTGCGCCTTTTGATGACCCCAGGCAGAGTGCAGTGTTGTGGAGACGCCCGGCCGCGCACCAGGGATGCCGCACGCTGGGGATTGGGGTGAGTAGGGAAACGCCCATCGACTCTCTGTCTTAGTTTCAAGAGTATAAGACACCAAATCCAAATCCAAAACCTTTCTTAGGCATAAAACCGGTGTGTGTCAAGAATTCCAAATACAATAAGAAGGTCATTATTGCACAACTTGACGTACACAGAGTAAAAATATAGCAGCAGCTTCAGAGATTTCAACATTAGAGTTATTTAGAAGCTTAGCCATTTTTATCTTATCAGAAAGGAGCATAAATTCTGTTGGTGATACAGTTCTCAAATCAGTTCTAATGTTGTTGTATTTTGAACTGTGAAGCAGAATATGAGAAAGTGAATCAGTTGTATCAGGACAAAATCGACAGCAACACTCATTTTGTGGAATATTAGAGAAGCGACCTTGAAGATGTACTGATGGAAAAGAGTTACACCTTGCTCTAGTCATGACCCATCTGCAATTGTAATTAACAAGTTGTTCCAGGTATATAGCAGGGCTAGATTTCTGAGGGATAATCCCAAAGAATATTGGAGAGCAAGAGCTTTGCACTTTGCTCAGGAGAAATTGATATTCTTGATTAAATAATCTAGTCTTTAGACGATGGTAAATCTCCGGAGCGGTGAGCATTTGTAGGGCCTCCCATGAGAAGCCCAAGGAAAAGATCTTTTTTTCAATATGTAGCCACCATTTCAAAAGCTGAAGCTCTCTCATTTCTAAGTGGGACAAACTGTTAGGGTCAGTGAGGAAAAAAGACGCAGCCAAAACTTTAAAGTTACAACCCATGCCCTTGTTTCTAATAAATGTTGCCCTGATTCCAAACAAAGAACATCATAGGGGACACAATGCGGGTTGCCAAAGATCTTATATAGGAAATTGGTGATCCTTCTTCCCTGCCTTCCATTTTAATGGGGGGCAGGGAGATTGTATTTTTGTGCATGTATTTTTGTTTGGTGTAAAAAATATTAATATGTTTTTGTTTGTGATGGTTTTTAAGACATGTTTTTGTTATGCATTTTTTTTAATCTGAGGGCAGCAAGACAGGACATAACTTTGGTAAATAAAAACAAATGAACAAATAGCAGTTGTCACATCTATGGGTCCATCACACATGCATGTATGTCACTTGATAATTCCTTAACACTTGACTCAAAGCATGTTCAGACTTCATTGAAGTGCACTGTTCCTTCAAAAGACCTGTTCCTTCAAAAGGAAGATCACACTTCGTGAATGGTCAGGGAACATGCATGGCTTTAGATCTTTGGTAGGTCATTCACAAAGGGACATCAACAGTTGATGCATGGGTGAGGAAGTTCGACATGAGCATCCCTTGATTTCTGTCTGAATTCGCAAATCCTTTCCATTGTTTTTAATTACCGCTTTTCAATTTTTATTTACATCAGATTCTTTTCCCATGGGAGTATCCACTTTCTCAAATCTTATCTGTCCTTGCTATCAGTTTCACAACAGAGCCTCAGACATGACTTATTTTGATTTTTTTTAAAACACGTACTTCAATGTTTTCCTTCCCCTGCAATTCTTCTTTCTCTCCCCTGCCCTACATGTCTCTGTAAGTGGCCTGTTTAATTGCTGGTCACTCACATGGACAGAAACATTTCCAAGAACCGCTGACTTGGATTCATATTTTGACCTTTCGAAAAATACAGAAATTCTAAAACATTACTGCCACTTTCCCAAATATTTTATGAATTCATCCTTCCAGACCTTCTGAAGTGGAACTTGCCTCTCTGTTGAATATAGTCATTACAATCCTTCAGATGCTCCTTAAATGCCTCTCTTTAGTTCTTTGTTGGCTCTCTGTGGCATGTGAGCGGCAAAGGCCTTATTTCTTTTCCCGTTCTTTTTCCTAGATGTACATTTCCATCATGATTCTTTTTATAAGTTCTCTCTCTTTGTTCATTTGTATGATTTTTCCCCTTCGCAACAGACTATTGACTGGCTCATCATTTTACTGAATTTCCCCCTCCATTTCAGAAACTGGTGTCTGTCCAGCCTGTAATAGTCCTTTTTCCCCCACAAAGTGTACCAGGTAGAAACGGGTTAGGGGGTCTCCTCCCATTCATCTATCTTATCTTGGCCCATTCACCCATTCATCTTATCTCATCTATCTATCTATCTATCTATCTATCTATCTATCTATCTATCTATCTATCTATCTATCTATCTATCTATCTATCTATCTATCTATCTATCTATCTATCTATCTATCTATCTATCCCTTTCAAATTCACTGCCACTTTCCCACCATTCTAATCTTTACCCTAACATTTTACTGAAATTTCCTGCTACCTTTTTTCTCTGTTCTGCACATATCCTCACAGTGTTGTGTCTTCTGCTTTCTCCCACAGCATCTTTACTTATCCTGTTCTTCATGTACAGAAATGCAGCTACTTTCATCAGACAGCAAGGGGTCTGTTGTGGGGAAAGGAACGGAAAGGAGTTTGTAAGCCACCTTGAGTCTCCTTACAGGAGTGAAAGGTGGGGTATAAATCTAAACTACTACTCCTCCGCCTCCTTTTTCTTCTTTTAAAAAAGAAAATAAAGAAATCCTCTCTCCCCTCTCCTTCCCTCCCTCCCTCATTTACCTGTAGCCTGGCCAGGTCTCATGCTGAACTGTGCACAGTGCCTCCAAAATCGATGTGGACTTTGAAGGCAAAGCCCACATTTTACCACTGGACCTGGCCAGGCCAGGCCCACAATTCAAACTAGGCTTGGCTTGGCCGGGTCCAAATTTAAATTGCAAGCTTTGGAGGTGGAGGTTGTATTTTTGTGCATGTATTTTTATTTGGTGTTTTAAAATTTAATATGTTTTTGTTTGTGATGGTTTGTAAGACACGTTTTTGTTACGCATTTTTTTAATCTGTTGGTTACCCAAATGGCCCTGATGAGGGCAGCAAGACAGGACATAACTTTGGTAAATAAAAACAAATGAACAAATAGCAGTTGTCACATCTATGGGTCCATCACACATACATGTATGTCACTTGATCATTCCTTAACACTTGACTGAAAGCATGTTCAGACTTCATAGAAGTGCACTGTTCCTTCAAAAGACCTGTTCCTTCAAAAGGAAGATCACACTTCGTGAATGGTCAGGGGACATGCATGGCTTTAGATCTTTGGTAGGTCATTCACAAAGGGACATCAACAGTTGATGCATGAGTGAGGAAGTTCGACATGAGCATCCCTTGATTTCTGTCTGAATTAGCAAATCCTTTCCATTGGCTCATTCCGCACACGCAGAATAATGCACCTTCAAGCTGCTTTCAGGGTTCTTTTTTTGAAGCTGGCGGGAATGGCAAAAACAGTTGTGAAAGCAGCTTGAAAGTGCATTATTTTGCGTGTGCGGAATGAGCCATTGTTTTTCATTACCGCTTTGCAATTTTTATTTACATCAGTTTCTTTTCCCATGGGAGTATCCACTTTCTCAAATCTTATCTGTCCTTAAGTATCAAGCCTTCATAACAGAGCCTTCGGTAGACATGACTTATTATGATTTTTTTAAAAACACGCCCAAATGTTTCCTTCCCTGCAATTTTCTCCCCTGCCCTACATGTCTCTGTAAGTGGCCTGTTTAATTGCTGGCCACTCACATGGACAGAAACATTTCCAAGAACCGCTGACTTGGATTCATATTTTTGACCTTTTGAAAAATACAGAAATTCTAAAACATTATTGCCACTTTCCCAAATATTTTATGAATTCATCCTTCCAGACCTTCTAAAGTGGAACTTGTCTCTCTGTTGAATCTAGTCATTACAATCCTTCAGATGCTCTTTAAATGCCTCTCTTTAGTTCTTCGTTGGCTCTCTGTGGCATGTGAGTGGCAAAGGCCTTATTTCTTTTCCCGTTCTTTTTCTTAGAAGTACATTTCCATCATGATTCTTTTTATAAGTTCTCTCTCTCTCTTTGTTCATTTGTATGATTTTTCCCCTTCACAACAGACTATTGACTGTCTCATCATTTTACTGAATTTCCCCCTCCGTTTCAGAAACTGGTGTCTGTCCAGCCTGTAATAGTCCTTTTCCCCCCACAAAGTGTGCAATAGGTGGAAATGGTTAGGGTTAGGGTTCTCTCCTATCTATCCATCTATCCATCTATCCATCTATCATCTATCTATCTATCTATCTATCTATCTATCTATCTATCTATCTATCTATCTATCTATCTATCTATCTATCTATCTATCTATCTATCTATCTATCTATCTATCTATCTATCTATCTATCTATCTATCTATCTATCGCAGTGGCGTAGGAGGTTAAGAGCTCATGTATCTAATCTGGAGGAACCGGGTTTGATTCCCAGCTCTGCCGCCTGAGCTGTGGAGGCTTATCTGGGGAATTCAGATTAGCCTGTACACTCCCATACACGCCAGCTTGGTGACCTTGGGCTAGTCACAGCTTCTCGGAGCTCTCTCAGCCCCACCTACCTTACAGGGTGTTTGTTGTGAGGGGGGAAGGGCAAGGAGATTGTCAGCCCCTTTGAGTCTCCTGCAGGAGAGAAAGGGGGGATATAAATCCAAACTCTTCTTCTATCTATCTATCTATCTATCTCTATATCTATCTATCTATCTATCTATCTATCTATCTATCTATCTATCTATCTATCTATCTATCTATCTATCTATCTATCTATCTATCTATCTATCTATCTATCTATCTATCTATCTATCTATCTATCTATCTATCTATCGATTTTCCCTTTCAAATTCACTGCCACTTTCCCACCATTCTAATCTTTACCCTAACATTTTACTGAAATTTCCTGCTACCTTTTTCTCTGTGCTGCACATATCCTCACAGTGTTGTGTCTTCTGCCTTTCCCATAGTATCTACCTATCCTGTTCTTCATGTACAGAAATGCAACATGCCCCCCCCCCCCGCATCATTCTTCTAATCTCTCTATTTCCCCTTTTCAAAAGCATGTAAGCTGATCGTGCAATGTTACGAAATGACAGTGACTGGCAGAGAAAATAGTTCTCGGAGCTGGCTGAGCACCAAACGCCGATGAGGAGAACATTCTGATCACAGCCTTCTTTCTCCCTGAATTCTAAGGCTGAGTGAAAGGATGTGACTTTCACGTGTGACTGATATAAGCACTCTACATAGAACAGGGGTCTGCAACCTGTGGCTCTCCAGATGTTCATGGACTACAATTCCCATCAGCCCCTACAATTCCCATCAGCCCCAATTGGTCATGCTGGCAGGGGCTGATAGGATTTGTAGTCCATGAACATCTGGAGAGCCACAGGTTGCAGACCCCTGACAAAGAATGATCTCTCTCTCTCTCTGCCCCAACATCTGTGGTTTCTTTCCTTGAACCTACACACAGTCTTCAACACTAATTCATGTTACAATAATCTTTGAACTAGAGATGCCAGCCCCCAGGTGGGACCTAGGGACCCCCCAGAATTACAGTCACGAATACAAGGCTTGAGAGAACACTTTCGTCTGTGGTCCTGGAAAGCAGGAGCAATACTTTGTAAATAAAGGACCTTGAGTTTCTATTGCAAGAATGTATACAAGGGATCAGGCCAAGCTGGAAAAAAACCCTGAAAGCAAACTTACCATAGGGGTCCAGTGTGATAGTTGTAATAAGGAAATGTTCTAGCAGCATTCTCTTCATTGCTTCACTCCGAAGTTCCTGTGGCTGGCATCTTCAGAGGATCTGAAGATGCAGGCAAAACGTCAGGAGAGAATGCTGCTAGAACACGGCCATACAGCCCGGAACCCACACAGCACCCCAGTGATTCCGGCCGTGAAAGCCTTCGACAATACATTAAACTTACCATAGTTTGGTTAGCCCGAAAAAAAAATTGTGCTTAGTTGTGGTTTAAGCAAGAGCACTGATTCCAGGTGGCAGGTCACCCAGCGAGTTTCCCTGGCAGGTTGGGGATTTATTTAGTTAGTTAGTCGATTTCTATCTCGCCCTTCCAGTCCATCCAGATGCGTAGCGGCAATGGGGACGTCCAGGGCAGCTGGTTCCGGGTGCCGCCATTGCCGTAACGTGTTGGGTGGGGTGGGGTGGGGCATGTCGAGGGTGTTTCAAGGGCAGGGTGGAGTGGGAGCAGGGCAGGGCATGTGGGCAGCTCATGCCCCAAGTGCAGTTCCCCCTCCCTTCGTCGCTGAGTCCATCCCAGGGCAGGTTACAACCATCTAAAAATACTTCCCACATTACAGCATCACACACAGATAAAAATTCCTTAAAACATACCGAAAACTGAAAACATCCCTGAAAAATTCCTAAAACATACTTTATAAAAGCATGCCTAAAACAAAAACACCCCCCCAATACATACCTAATAACATTCCCAAAATACTCTTATCTCCTCCCTAACCCTCCCAAGTACAGGTGGAGGAAAAGTTTTGAAAAGGCACTGTGGACTGGGGGTAGATGGCAAAGAGGAGGCCTTTGGGGAGGCCAGCCAGTGATGGGTCCCCCCCTTTTTAACATCTGTGGATCCTGCCGTCCCTCCCCTCTTCTAGGGGATTAGTTAGTAGGTCACCATCTGTTGTACTTCGGTATTACCACGCTGCTTTTAATGGGGTTTGGTTTTAATGTGTATAGAGCCATTTCTTTAATGATTTATTTAATTACTTCTGAGATTTATTGATTTTTATTTTGTGCTCTATTTATACATTCCATTGTTCACCGTCCTGAGCCCTCCGGGGGAGGGCGGTCTATAAATATAATCAATCAATCAATCAATCAATCAATCAATCAATCAATCAATCAATCATTCAAATGTCCAGGTGATGCTGACGGCCTTAACCAGATGCTGAAAGGTATATATTGTTGGCCCATGTTGGACCTCTAGTGGGAGGGCACTCCATGAAGTGGGGGCTATTACAGAAAAAACCTTCTATTCAGCCCCCACCTCTCTCACTTCAGAGGGGGAAGGGACTCTTCACAGGTTCCCCCGTGGCCTCACCACAGCCTGTTTGTTGGCAGAAGGTGTGTGGTCCCACGGCTTTATAGGCCATAACCAACACCAATGCAGATCCCTTCACTACCAGTGTAATATTCATGCTGCATCAGCTCCAGTTTCCAGACTGTCTTTAAGGGATGCCCCACATAAAGTGCATGACAGTAGTCCAACGTGGAGGTTAGCAGAGCTTGGGCAAGGTCATTTTGGTCCAGAAATGGGTGGAGCTGGCAAACCAGCTGGAGACGTTGGTCGGCCCTCCAGCCACAGCTGCCACCTGCGCCTGCATAGATGGATATCTGGATATTTAAGTATAATGGCCCAATCCAAATTGGGCCATTATACTATGCTATGGATGCAGCATGAGGCTGTGCTGACAGATTTACTTACCCTCCTTGGGGCACTTACCCCTATGGAGGGCAAAACCGTCAATGGACATGGAGCTGACATTAGTTCCGGAGGCATGGCTGGGGATGTAACTGACATTAGTTGACTTCCACCTAGAACATAAGAACATAAGAACAAGCCAGCTGGATCAGACCAAAGTCCATCTAGTCCAGCTCTCTGCTACTCGCAGTGGCCCACCTAGCCTTTGCCTGCTGAAATGCTGGTGCCTGGGGCTTGGACTTATGCCACCTTTTGGGGTGACATAAGCCCATAGAACCTAATGGAAAGCTTTTCAATGGTAAGAAGGCTTCCTGTTGTTTTTTGTTTCCCCACCCCCCACTGCTGAGAAGCTTTCCTGAATGTGGCAGGATGGTGCTGCATCCCACCTCCAGGGGCTCTGGATTGGGCTACCTGAGGGACATGCCAGGTGATTTCAAAGCTCACTTATCACATGTAGCCTATATTGAAGATACCTGGTCCAGCATATTCAATTCCCTTTTGACAATGCAGCTCCCATGATTGTTCTATATTGCTGGCCAGTTATTGAACCTGTGGCCTTATTTCTGATAAGTTATGCCTGACACAAATGAACAGATGGGCAGACATGCAGATTATTTTATTACTATATATTCATAGTAACAGCAAGCCAAATGATATGCTTTGTTATGACATTTCATTAGGATCAGGATCATGTGGAGGGCCCTGGTGAAATCTTTGTAGACCCGTGGTGGCTCTCAGTAGCCTTGTATCCGCATCTCCTGCACAAAGAAATCTTGAGGAGGGGAGGGAAAGAGGCCAAACTAGGCATTCTAGTTTTCTCTGTTCAGAAATTTTTAATGAGGAGGTAGTCACACGAGCATCCCATCTGCAGTCTGAAATGGTACCATCCAGACCAAAGACTGTCCTCGTAGAGCAGTGGTTCTCAACCTTCCTAATGCCGTGACCCTTTAATACAGTTCCTCGTGTTGTGGTGACCCCCAACCCTAACATTTTTTTCCATTTTACAGATGGAGAACACTGATGCAGAGAGTCTTAGTTCGACCCCCAAAAGGGTTCCAACCCCCAGATTGAGAACCATTATCTTAGAGAGAACTAGATTCTTGTATTGCAAGTTTCCATTCTCTGACTTGAGGTAAATTCTTGGACCTGAGTCAAATTCAACATCAAGGCAGACATTTTAGGATCCATTTCAGTTACAGAACATTTAGTCATTTATTAGAAGCTTGGCGCCCATCCCTGAGGCCTGAGGTTGTCCAGAAAAGCACAACTTTGCTGGTCGACTGACCATATGTACAGTCATGTTTACAGTCATTTCCCCTTCTTCCTTCCTCCCAGATGCTTTTCTGCCTGTTTTTGGGTTGGGCTCTTCTGTTTCATTCCTTAAGGAGACTGAAAACAGTAATGCCACAATGTGGCAATGAGTAGTTCAGGTTTTTTTTTTTCTGAAAAGGCACTTCATCCCAATCATAAAACAGTGGCAGATTTGGAAAAAGAATTGCGTTATGCAGAAGAATTCAGTGCCTCATTCACAAGACAGAAAGAGTGAAGAGGAATCTTGCTGAATATAGAATAACACCTCTGACAGGAAATCTATTTCTCCCCTGAAAACCTGGCGATTAAATTAGCAAAGATGGTGCAGTCCCATGAAAATTGCTGAACAGCAGTCAGCTGGAGGCAAAGGATTAACTTTACAGAAGTGGACCAAGGTTTTCATTTCCAAGAAAGATGGGGATGCTTGAAATGCAAATGAAACATCTAGGACAGACCTGGGCATTATACGGCCCGCGGGCCACATCCGGCCCGCCGGATGACCCTGACACAACCCCCTGCGTGCTTTTAGGGGCGAAGTGAAAGCCCGCCAGAAGCCAGTTGCCTTGGCTGCCAACTTCTGCGGGGCTTTCAAAAGCCTCGGGCCCCCCCATAGAGTTTAGGTTTGATTCCCGAGAAGCCAGTTGTTTTGCCGCTATGGGTTAAAAGCCGCCACCTGCCTTGCTGGGGAGCAAGGCGCCTTTGAAAGCCTCACAGAAGCCGGTTGCCTTGGCTGCTGGCTTCTGCGGGGCTTTCAAAAGCGCCTTGCCCCCCTGCCTTTTGGCCCGGTCCTCCACAATATTTTCTGTTTCTTATGCGGCCTCAAGGAAAAAAGAATTGCCCACCCCTGATCTAGAATGATAACAAGAGAGCTGACCCTTATGATGCGTTTGCATCCCATCCTCACGTAGTTTTTTTTTAAGAAAGACTTCCCATTCATCCAAGTTACCTCATGTCAGCTTCTGAAAACCTCACAAACTATCCCGTTAAAACAATAGAGCTAATGAAAGACATAATAAAATAACCCTCCTAGCTGATCCCACAGTCCATTTAATTCAGCATTCTGTCCCCAAAGGTGACCAACCAAGTGCTTTTCAGAAGATCAGAAGCAAGGCATGGCAAGAATGACAGTTGTGTTGTTGCTCCCAGGACCAGTTATTCTGAGGTGATCCACTGAGGCTCCATTTAACAGAACAGCTAATATATCTGGCTAGACCAGAGATTCATTTTTTTTCTTTTTTTACAAAAAAAAGCCATCCAAGCTATTGGCCACCAGGGTTTATAGCCACCACTAGCCATTTCCTATTCCTCCTTACATATTCCTCTGTTGACTTTAAAAGAAGAAGAAGAGTTTGGATTTATATCCCCCCTTTCTCTCCTGTAGGAGACTTTTAGAACCCTTTAAAACCCTATTTCAAGGGAATGGCTCTTTCTCAGTTGCTGAGCTCTGTTCTTTATCCCTAAAAGATTTGCCTTAACATGTTTTGTGTTTAGTCCCTAAGAACATAAGAACAAGCCAGCTGGATCAGACCAGAGTCCATCTAGTCCAGCTCTCTGCTACTCGCAGTGGCCCACCAGGTGCCATTGGGAGCTCACATGCAGGATGTGAACGCAATGGCCTTCTGCGGCTGTTGCTCCCGAGCACCTGGTCTGTTAAGGCATTTGCAATCTCAGATCAAAGAGGATCAAGATTGGTAGCCATAAATCAACTTCTCCTCCATAAATCTGTCCAAGCCCCTTTTAAAGCTATCCAGGTTAGTGGCCATCACCACCTTCTGTGGCAGCATATTCCAAACACCAATCACACGTTGCGTGAAGAAGTGTTTCCTTTTATTAGTCCTAATTCTTCCCCCCAGCATTTTCAATGAATGTCCCCTGGTTCTAGTAGTGTGAGAAAGAGAGAAAAATGTCTCTCTGTCAACATTTTCTACCCCATGCATAATTTTATAGACTTCAATCATATCCCCCCTCAGACGTCTCCTCTCCAAACTAAAGAGTCCCAAACGCTGCAGCCTCTCCTCATAAGGAAGGTGCTCCAGTCCCTCAATCATCCCTGTTGCCCTTCTCTGCACTTTTTCTATCTCTTCAATATCCTTTTTGAGATGCGGCGACCAGAACTGAACACAGTACTCCAAGTGCGGTCGCACCACGGCTTTATATAAGGGCATGACAATCTTTGCAGTTTTATTATCAATTCCTTTTCTAATGATCCCCAGCATAGAGTTTGCCTTTTAAAGAGTTTGCCATATTGTGCAAAGCAGTCCCTACCTGCTTTGCACAATATGAAACCTTGTCTGTGAAGTTGAGAGCATACCTTCCTGGTCATTCAGAAGTGCACATTGCCCTGCCACACAAGAACCACCAAGAGAACAACCATGTATGCATTTTGACTGCTATGCGAAAGGAATAACATGTGTCAAAATTAAAAGGTTGAAGATTTTTCTTCAAGTATGTTCTCGGAAGACAACTTTGGAACAGTGACACAGACACTGGGCCATCCACTCACCCACCCCCACATACACTCCCACACACCACACCACAACGTAAGGCACTGAGGCTTCCTTGCTAGTCAAAGATTTTCATGTTGTTCATCCCAGCATTTAACACAATACAAAGGAAGATGTTTTAGATGTTAGGTCTTAATCCTTGACCTGAGTTGCACTGATTCTATGGAGCTCGTTCGGCATCTCTCAAGCTACCATGTCCCCTTTCCCCTTTCTCTCTGGGTTTCTTCCAACAATGGATTTTAAAGGGAGTTTGGTCAAAAGGCCAGTTGGGCAAATCAGTCTGACTTGAACCACACAAGGCCTATTTCTTAACTGGAACACTCATGAATGCTCAGAAACACTTTTCACCTTGCTCCTTTATGATAGCTAAAAGTATAAGCAAAGATGGAGCCACAAAAGAACCAAGAAGAAAATAGAAAATACTAGGGGGAAAATGGGTTGCTCCTTTTAGAAAGGCTGATTCCGCATGGGCCAAAAACAGCGGTGTGAAAACGGTGTGAAAACAGTAATCTTTTACACCGTTTTAAACCCTTTTACACCATTTTCACGCCGTTTTCACACTGCTGTTTTTGGCCCATGCAGAATCAGCCAAAGACTTTTTTTAATTAGTTAGCTTTTTGTAGATTCCCACCAGGATTTTGCAGGTTCAATACCCAGAGTTGAATCTGGGCAGTGGTCTTCCATCCAGGTTTTTTAAATACTCCATCTTTCTCCCCAATATGGACCCAAGGCAACTTACATCATTTTCCTTTCCTCTATTTTCCCTCAGAACAACCCTATAAGGTAGAATCAACCCTATAAGGTAGAAACAAAGAGTGACTGGCCCATGGTCACCCAACAAACAAACAAACATCACCAAACCTGGGTGGTACCATTAGGGCAGTCTCCGGAAGATACCCTGAAATTGTGGCTCTGCTCGCTTTGAAAATGCACCCCCTGCAGGCCAAAACCCAAAAAACACCAAAAATACAAAAAAAATCAGACAGATTTGAATTATTTGGGATACTCGAATATCCTGAATATGATATTTTCAGTATTGCTCAATCCTATACCACACTACTCGACCTAGTCATAAGATACCCTGGTGTCCATAAATAGGGAGCCTTTGTAAGGTATATGCCCATGCATTTCTGCCTTTGTGAAGGTTCTTACAATAGTCATGCCCTTCCTATGGACATATCCGCTCACAGTGAGCGGCATTTTGCTAGTCATTAATAAAAATCCAATATTGCTAGATCAGGTCAATCTGTCTGCATTAGAAAGGAAAACTAAAAGTCAGAGTGAGAGAGGGCACGGAAGCCATCAGCCCTTTTCAAAAAGCGATTGATTTCCTGTCATTGGCTTTCTGCTAAGCTCACAGTATGTCCTTCGAGCTGATTGAGATGCATCTGTAGGGGGTTTCTCTCGGTCTCCCACCTCCTGTTTCTCCTTATTATCCTTTCCTCTTCTTGCTGTTCTCTGTCATGACACCAGGATGAAGCAAGGAAGAGTGGGGTCCTTTTTTGAAAAGTAAAGTAGCAAGCAGTTGCTCACAGACCTTCCTGATATGCAAAGCAAATGAACTTGACCTAATGAATTCTTGTTCCTAACGTCCCACCCTGAATCTGGATTCTCTCTCTCACTTGAACGAATGACCAAAAAGTGACAAACCACCCAACGAAGTGCAAAGCACTGAGCAAAATGCTGCTGTGCTGCAATACCATTCCAGCGATTAAGTCTTCTCAATATAATTAGAATGTACAATGCTGAGGTCACTGTCCCACCAACTTCCTGAGTATGGTTACCAATCCACAGGTGGTGGCTAGAAATCTCGTGAGATTTCAACTGATCTCCAAGCAAAATAGATCAGTTCACTTAGAGAAAATGGCTGCTTTTGAAGGTGGACCCTTTGAATTATACCCCATTGAAGTCTCTCCCCCCCCTAAACCCCACCTGTCACTCAAAATGGTAGGGTCTGTCCCAGTGGTGGGATCCAAAAATGTTAGTAACAGGTTCCCATGGTGGTGGGATTCAAACTGTGGCATAGCGCCAATGGGGATGGGTGGGACACGATGGGGGCATGGCCAGGCACTCCAGGGGCAGGGCATTCCTGGGCAGGGCTGTGGCAAGGACACAGCCGCTGTGCCAGTCTTTGGGCGGGAAACGAATGCACGCAGGCGCAGGCTGCCACACACGCCGGTGCACCTCCTGCTAGACTGCCCCTGCATGACAAGTTCTGCACACTACTGCTGAAAGGAGGGGTGTAACTAAGGCAAAAATCACGTGGCAAAACCACCAATTAGTAACCCCCTCTCGGCACACACAAATAATTAGTAACCTACTCTCGGGAACCTGTGAGAACCTGCTGGATCCCACCTCTGGTCTGTCCCTTTTAGAGAGGAATTAGTGAGACAGACCTTGCTTTGTGAGAGGGGGAAACCACAAGATCTTTACCACCTTTGTTGATGGTAGATTTTTCTCCTTAGAAATCTACAGGAGTCAGAAGTGAAAGTTTAATAATTTTATTTGGAAAAAGTAAACATAATAAACATATAGGCATATGAATGGTAAATGCAAACACACAGAGAAATCACAGAGTGTTATGATCTAGGAAGAGTTGAGGGAATAGGTCTGGAATAGATCAGAGTTTTACGGAAGGCTTTAATTACCTTATGTAGAAGAGGAATCGTCTGAGAAGCAGAGTTCATCACCTGCATTGAGCTCCAAGAGACAGGGTGACAACAACTGGCACAAAGCATAACTGAACCAAAGGCAGTCCAGAAATCACTGAGACCAGAGGTCAGCCCAGAAACACTGAGCACCACCTGAAGGATGGGCAGTCTAATTATAGGGAAAATATGGCCCTCTGCCTATCTTAAGATAGCTAATCTTCCCCAGTCAAAGGTGGTTCTTGTACTCCAGAGGAGAACAGAAGATGAACACTTGGCTTGATGGCTGGAGCGTGGGGAGCATCCAGAAACGATTAGATTTTAGGGTGGGTTGATGCAATTACACCTCTGGGGCTTTTACAGTTCAAATGGAGGTGATCTTTCCCAGAGGTTAGCGAGGAAAAGGAAGATAGAATTAATGTGTTGAAAAATAGCTAGCAGGAGCCTTGACTACATTTAGTAACATATCCTTTGTAAACTGAAGACCAGGTGTGCTGATGTCCCGTGTCTGGAACTGGTTTCCCTAAACATAGGCTCTGTCTTTCTTGGTTGCTTTAGGAAAGTTGTAGCTGGCTGCTATGCATTTTGATGACTGACAGGATGATTTGCCCAGCCAGATCTTTCTCCTATTGGTACCACTGAGCCAACACAGGAGAGGGCTTCCATCTTTGGCCTGCATTGCTAGGGCACCTTCTAGGAAAGAGAGGACAGGTAGAGACACTGTTTTACAATAACAGCCCCCCTTCCCACCTCAGGTCTGACTGGTGACACATCCTCCCCAGCCTTCACCTTCAACATCTCCAGGTATTTCTCACCCCAGAGTCATGTGCCACACTGCTGAATACTAGTTTAGTGGGGGGGGGAATCTCCCAGGGTTGTGAAGTCACTTCTAGCAGGAACCAGAAATCACACCAGTGTGTTGGGGGCAACACTCTAGCATTTGCCTGAAGCCATAGATCTTAAGACAAATGCACCATCTGGGAGTCAAGGGATTTTGCTATCAATACCATTGAAGTGGAACTAGCTTCATGATGTGGAGTGGTAAGCTGCAGCATTGCAAACAAAGCTCTGCTCACAACCCGAGTTTGATCCCAACAGAAGTCAGTTTCAGGTAGCTGGCTCAAGGTTAACTCAGCCATCCATACATCCAGGGATAGTAAAATGAGCACTCAGCTTGCAGGGGGTAAAGTGCAGATGACTGGGGAAAGCAATGGCAAACCACCTGGTTTATGTAGTCTACCTAGTAAACTTCATGATGTTCATAATAACCTAGTGCTCACAGGCTCAAGGCGCCAGATTTGGGTTGGAAAATACCTAAAGATTTTGGGTGTTGAGCTCGAAGAGGGTGGGTTTTGGAGAAGGACTACAATTGGATACATTTCCATAGGATCCCCCTGGAGATCAGTTGGAATCCGAGGACTACCTAAACTGTTTTAACTATTGAAATGGGATGATTTAAAGTAGGGTCTGAAGAAACACAAACCGGACACTTCCCCCCGACTGCTGCTTACCAAAAGCTTGTACCTTCTGAATAGCAGTTTTGGAGACTGATTGGAAATCTGTCAACAAAGTCTCCCTCCCAAGTTTCTTGCTGCTTCTCCCTAGATACTTTCCTGCCAACTGGGCTCACTTCTAGAACTGAATCCTTGCTTAGAACAGGTAACTTTGAAGTGAAACTTTTGAGAGTAAACATAAGAGCAGGGAAGCTCTTTCCACACACAGCACACTTTTTGCATGATTGTAGCAGGTCTACTTTTATTTATTAGCTTCATTTATGCCCTATATTTCTCCCCAGTGGAGACCCTAAGCAGCTTTCCTCCATTTTATCTTTGGATCCTATGAGGCAAGTAAGGTTGAGAATATATGACTGGCCCAAGGTCAAATAATAAGCTTCCATGGCAGAATGGGGTTTCAATCCTAGATCTCCAAAATCATAGTTTGACACTCTAACCATTTTCCCATTCAAAGTCATCAGCAGTAATTTGGGCCTAAGGGAGGGAGTGAAGGGGCCATGATTCAGTAGTAGAGCATTTGCTTTTCCTGTGAAAGGTTTCAGGTACAATCCCTGGTACCTTCCATAAAAAGATCAGCTAGACAGTAACGTGGAAGATTTCTGCCTGAGATCCCGGATGTTTGCTGCCACTCTGAGAAGATGATAACAATTAGAGTTGGTCAATACCAGCCAGATTCGGGCCAATTCGATTCGGACCAGATTCGGGTCAATGGGCTTGGATTGGCTGAATCCCGGACCTTGCAGATTCGGACTGCCCCAAATAACAATCTTGATAGACCAATGGTCTGATGCATTAGAAGCCAATGTCATGTGCAAATTTGTAGCTGAAAGGTGTGGGTTTGAGATCACTCAGATCACGAGCTTAGCCCCAACTCTGCACCAGCTCCCCGTAGTTGACATCTCAACCAGACATTCTGTGCCCACACATTCAAAAGAATATCTGCTCTGCTTCTTAAAAGTTCTCATCAAAATAACTTTAACTCCCACTATTTCCCATGAAAACCCTGGCTGACAAGTTTAGATATAACTTTACGTCTATATCCTCCCCCCACCCCCTATTGCTTTAAAATTACTGCAGGGAAATGTCATTCTTCATACACATACGCAATAAAGTATAACCTAATTTATCTGAATGGCTGGAGGACACAGAAAACATCTGGAAAATAAGAAATTCAGAAAAATAACATTGCTATTTATATACTGCTGTGTAGCCAAAGGGCCAGATGGGGAAAATGCAGCAAATTCATACATGCACCAATGCCTCCTATTTACTAGGACAGTCCCAGTTTTTTTGGTACCTGGCCTAACAAAATAAGTGTCACAATTCTGCAATGTGGAAAAATTCTTTCATTTGGGGGTGGAATGGGGGTTGCTGCTGCTATGGTGCAATGCTTGATTTGCCATTTTGAAGGGTTTTTTAAGTGTTCTCGGTGATTGATTCCAGTTAGCAGTATAGTGACCATCTTCCAGACCAGGTGTAGTGCTCTTTATTAACTACTCATTTATTTATTTATTTATTTATTTATTTATTTATTTATTTATTTGCTTGCTTGCTTGCTTGCTTGCTTGCTTGCTTGCTTGCTTGCTTGCTTGCTTGCTTGCTTGCTTGTTTGTTTGTTTGTTTGTTTGTTCCACTTATATACCGCCCTCCCCCGAGGGGCTCAGGGCGGTTTACAACATTAATACAAACAAGTGGAAAGATAAAACAATACTAAAAATTAAATTATTAAAATGCAGCGCTCAAATTTCTTAACCATTTAAAATACAGATGACATATGACCATGAAAACTCCACTGAGAGGGGAACAGTGGGCTTTAGCTGTTAACGGGCATAATCAGCAGCCGGCCTCCCCAAAGGCCCAGCGGAATAGCTTGGTCTTACAGGCCCTGCGGAACTCATTTAGGTCCTGCAGGGCCCAGACAGCTGGAGAGAGAGCATTCCACCAGGCAGGGGCCAAGGCCGTAAAAGCCCTGGCCCTGGTAGAGGCCAGCTGCATCATAGAGGGGGCGGGGATCTTCAGCAAATTGGCCTCTGCCGTGTGCAGAGACCAATGTGGGACATATGGGGCCAGACGGTCCTTTAGGTACGAAGGGATGTACTCATGTCCTGCTTTTCTCCCTGACGGGAACTCAAAGCATCTTACAACATCAATCTCTCTTCCTTCATTTTATCCTCACAATAACCCTGCGATGTGGTGAGGCTGAAAACAAGAGAATGACTGGTTCTGAGTCACCCTGCAAGTTCACATAGGAGAATGGGGATTCAAAGGCGGGCCTTACAGATCTTAGTCCAACACTCTTAACCACTATACCACACTGTCTCTCTTTAGCTACAGCTGCGTTGTAAAGTTTAGTAACAGCCTAGCAGCTACTACCGTGTTTCCCTGAAAATAAAACAGTGTCTTATATTAATTTTTGCTCCCAAAGGTGCGCTATGTTTTATTTTTAGGGGATGTCTTATTTTTCTGTGTTCTGTTCTTCAGGCATGCTTCCAAACAAAAACTTTGCTATGTCTTACTTTTGGGGGATGCCTTATATTTCGCACTTCAGCAAAACCTCTACTACGTCTTATTTTCAGGGGATGTCTTAAATTCGGGGAAACAGGGTAATATCTTCCAGTCTGTCATCCACAGCTCTTGGACCAGCTATAGCTGTAAAAGGACTCAGCGAGTCACAACAGTCACTAGATAAGGTTGGAATCCCAAGGACACTTCCCTATGAATAAGCCAAGCCCCACTGAATAACATGAGACTTACTCTTGAGTAGACCTCTTTGGATTCCTCCACAAGCCACCAGACCAAAGCCACAAGAATATCAGAACTTGAGCTCTGATCCTTGACATCTTGGTAACACTGAGTCGGTGATGAAGAAATACTTTTCCGTTGAACAAGAGTGTATGCTAAAGTTTCCTTTACTATTACAACATACATGGGGGAATGGTAACAGTTGATCAACTTTTATTGTTTAATTGGTGGACATTCCAAAAGAGAGATATTGGCCACACCCCAGTGAATGCTACTGACAATGTGTAGGAACCTAGTAGTACATACTGGCATCGTGGACATACACAAAGCATGCATAGAACCAACAGCACCAACACGTAATTACCAGCATTCGTGAAATATGAGAACAAAATGATATAAATCTGTGTTACCAAATTACATTTTTCCTAATGCCATTTAATATTAGGAACTCTGTCTCCTAGATAAGGTTGGAATCCCAAGGACACTTCCCTATGAATAAGCCAAGCCCTACTGAATAACATGAGACTTACTCTTGAGCAGACCTCTTAGGATTCGGGGAAACAGGGTAATATCTTCCAGTCTTATAAAGCAGTGGTGCGACCGCACTTGGAGTACTGTGTCCAGTTCTGGTCGCCGCATCTCAAAAAGGATATTGAGGAGATAGAAAAAGTGCAGAGAAGGGCAACAAGGATGATTGAGGGACTGGAGCACCTTCCCTATGAGGAGAGGCTGCAGCGTTTGGGACTCTTTAGTTTGGAGAGGAGGCGGCTGAGGGGGGATATGATTGAAGTCTACAAAATTATGCTTGGGGTAGAAAATGTTGACCAGAGTGAGACATTTGATTAGCTCTCTTTCTCACAATACTAGAACCAGGGGACATTCATTAAAAAATGCTGGTGGGAAGAATTAGGACTAATAAAAGGAAACACTTCTTCACGCAACGTGTGATTGGTGTTTGGAATATGCTGCCACAGGAGGTGGTGATGGCCACTAACCTGGATAGCTTTAAAAGGGGCTTGGACAGATTTATGGAGGAGAAGTCGATTTATGGCTACCAAATCTTGACATCCTCTTTGATCTGAAATTCTGCAAATGCCTTAGCAGACCAGGTGATCGGGAGCAACAGCCGCAGAAGGCCATTGCTTTCACATCCTGCATGTGAGATCCCAAAGGTACCTGGTGGGCCACTGTGAGTAGCAGAGAGCTGGACTAGATGGACTCTGGTCTGATCCAGCTGGCTTGTTCTTATGTTCTTATGTTCTTATAGAACCGACAGCACCAACACATAATTACCAGCATTCGTGAAATATGAGAACAAAATGATATAAATATGTGTTACCAAATTACATTTTTCCTAATGCCATTTAACATTAGGAACTCTGTCTCCTGATATACCTGGACTATTCTTCTTTACAGCTGGTCTTTCAAACCCAGCTGATCAGTGAGCTCAATGAAGTAATAAATAAATACAAAATTTTCCTCCTAACCTCTTCCCACAAACACACACACCTTCCAGTTTTGGGTAATCAAATAAAAGCTGAATCCTTGTGTCGTTTATTGCATCTTAAGCGGCTGTGTCTGGCAGGCATTAACCTCTCCACCTCAGCAATCAATATAATCAGTGAAGAATATCTTCTATCAGGAAATTTTGCCTGCCTCGCTTGATGTTTCTTCGGGTCGTTCCTTGTTAAATCTCATGAACATGAAAAAGAGTTTAGTGAGCATGAAGGAAAGTGGAATTTTAAGGGAAGATGACAGTGAAGTATAGAGATACAGATACACACACACACACACGTGTGTGTGTAAATTTGAGTTTCTTTCCCATCAGAATTTGAGTTCCCTTCCCATCAGTGAATTATGCATTAGAGCTCTGTTCTGCTGGAATCCAGGTGTAAGCACTGGTCTCCCTTAGAACAAAGATCAAGTCTTCAGCAACCCACAGAGTTGTGAGGTTGGCGTTCCATTCTTGTGAGGATCGGAGATAACATTGCATCATTTCTTTTCACAGATGAATATTTGGTTGAGAAAATAGTTCAGAAACAGAGGCTCATTCCGCACATGCAGAATAATGCACTTTCAAACTGCTTTCAGTGCTCTTTGAAGCTGTGCGGAATAGCAAAATCCACTTGCAAACAGTTGTGAAAGTGGTTTGAAAATGCATTATTTTGCATGTGCGGAAGGGGCCAAAGAGGACAATGGTCAAAGGCAATGGTTACTAGGTCACAAAATAGCAAGAGAATATCACTGATGGGTACAAAACAGGTATGTACCATGATTTCTCCTTTCATATGGCAACCTACACAGGGCATATATGATGGGGGTGCAAAGTGCTGTCAAGTCACAACCTACTTATGGCACCCCTCGTACCGTGGGGTTTTCAAGGCAAACTTGAGTAGAGGTAGTTTGCCAATGCCTGCTTCTGCATAATGATCCTGGACTTCTTTGCTCATCACCCATCCAAGTACTAGCCAGGGTCAACCCTGCTTAGTTTCCAAAATCCAAAAAGATCAAGCCATACCCTTTTTAGTATAGTGGTGACAGGAGATTTGTGAATTCAACCACCATTTCCAGGACCATCTTTGTTCTAGAATGCTTTGCTGGAATCCTAGTGTCTACCTAATTCTGTCCCCAAGGCACTAGGACCCACTCTAAAACAAAGATGGTCCTGGAAATGGCAGATGAATTCACAAATCTCCTGTCATCTTTATCCTGAAAAGGATATAGTTTGGACTGTCCAGGTCAGAGCGTGTAAACATGTTACATAGATAGATGCTCGAACACCCACCAGTTGGGCTCACTAATTGTTCACCAGTTGCAAACAGGAACCAAATGGTCCGTCCATCAGTTTGTGAACTGTTGGTCAGGTTACTTTTCAAGTATCCAAACAGTTCAGTGCAGTTGGTATCAACTGGCAGTTTCACATGTATGCATTTTCGCAGAGCCTTGATGGCCCCAATGGCTGCCTTACTTTCCCCTCTTCCCCACAGACCTGTAGATGTTGCACACTGGTACAGCTAAACAGTAAGCAAGGCAGTCAGCCAGTGATGACATTTTTTCAGTTTAAGGCAGACAGCAAATACAAAAGAGCTCTATGGGTCCTGCTGAGCTGAGTGCAGACTGGAAAGTCACTGTGCTGCCCTGGGCTAGGATAATGGACAACCACATGTTTCAGCATGTCTTCCTGGTTTGAGAGACAAAGGTCCCTAATTCTGCCATGTGCTTTCATCGAGTGTATCTTCCCAGCTGCTAATCTACAGAAATAAACCTATCTTATAGTTTCACCCAAATATTCTGCTCCTCCCTGTCACCCCACCTTTTCAAAGTGAGACTTTGTTGTAGTTCAGAAACAAAATGGGCGCCGTGTAGGTGCAAAGAGAATTAAATTGCAGTGATTTAAAGCTCATCCATCCATTATTAGATTTAATTCCAGATGGATCTGAATCTGAACGGGTCAAGATGGTCTTGTCCGATGAGAAATCCCAGATCTCCGTGCAAGTTGTGAATGTTGTGCGTATGTGTGTAAAGTGCATCATCAGGTAGCCAAACAGAAATGCCCAACATGGTGATGGCATCTCAGAAATTCAGTTACCTTCTTTTAGACTTTTCTTCTTATCAAGTTTTGTAATGTGGATTATTTTGAAATAAGTAGAATTCTGATTCAGAGCTTTTGAGGATTTAAAAGTTATTTTCTTTGTATGCCTGGTCAATGACTCCATTAATAAATAATGTAAGGTAGCGTAAGAGGTGATAGGGCCATCAAGGCACAGCCAATTTATGATGACCCTGTAGGGTTTTCAAGGCTAGAGAGGGCCAGAGGTGGATTGCCATTGCCTGCCTCAGTCTAATGACCCTGGATTTCCTTGGTGCTCTCCCATTCAAATACTAACTCTGCATAGATTCCAAGTTGGGGCTAACCTTGGCCATCCAGGTCAGGGAAAAGAGTGAAAGCCACACACCTGCAACGATTGAGACCAGATCTGGAAAGATTGTCCATAAATCCTCCAAACTTGCAAAAATTTCACCCTTAGGTACTTGGGTTTCATATATTAAAGGTTATTGATTTTACCATACAGAAGCAACTAAAAGTCCTCCCACCGTTGCAGTTAAATACGGACAGTTATACATAATGTATCCCATACAGCAGCTAACTGAATGTAGCAGATATTTCATATCACTCTGGGTTTTTTTCTCTGGGCTGCACAGTGGGAAAGTGCAGATGCTGCAGTTTGCATATTGCATTAGCGCTTGCTGGAAATGACACGTACAACATCTCACCATTTAGAGCCAAGGGGCAAGCCATTCATTACGACTTTGCTGTCGTTTTAACAATGGAGGATGCCTCGAGGGTTTTACTAATAGCAGCACCCCAGGAGGGATATCATTTCAGATTTCAGTGGAGAAGAGAGGTGTTTGCCTTGGTACACATTAACTCTCTTGCACAGAATCTGTGACCTGGGTGGGGAGGGATACAACTGCCCCTGCCTTTTCTGATAGAAGGAGAGTTTGGATTTATACCCTGCTTTTCTCAACTGTAAAGAGTCTCAGAGCACCTTGCAAACTCCTTCCCTTCCTCTCCCCACAACAGACACCTTGGCCTACTCTGCACTGGCCACTACAGCAGCTTCCCACTGGAATATATGATGCCGGTGGAGCCCCGGGGCCGTTCGCATGCTGAGGTGCGAGCGGCCCCAGAGTGGCTGCGGCCAGCAAAAATCACCTCCACACAGAAACACCTCCATTTTCTTTCCCCACACTTACCTTCTCTCCTTGCGGAGCTCTGCAGGGACAGAAGGCACGCCCATGCTGCCCTCTGACCCCTGGGGTCAAAGGGCAACGTGGGCATTTCTTTGCATCCCTGCAGAGCTCTGCAGGGAGAGAAGGTAAGTGTGGGGGAAAACAGAGGTGCTGAAAAGCGGTGCCTCCAACCCAGTGTCGTTTGCACGGTGCTGACAGGGAAATGCTGTTTCCCAAAAGCCTCGCTCATTGAGCGAGGCAGGAAAACAGCACTTCCGCCCCAGTGGTGGTGGGGAAAGCATGAGGTGGCAGTCGTGCAAACAGCACCCCAGGGACAGTGTTTTTATTGTCCCTGTGGTGCTATTTTTGGCCCATGCTGAACAGGCCCTTTTGAGGTAGGTGAGGCTGAGACAGTTCTGAAGAACTGAGACTAGCCCAAGGTAACCCTGCAAGCTTCATGAGTAGGAGCAGGGAAACAAATCCAGTTCATCCGATGAGATTCTGCCGCTCTTGTGGAGGAGTGGGGAATCATGCACTGGGATCAGGGGTATTTGTGCAAGGATTGCAGATTTCCCTCCATTTTCCCTTCCTGTCAGCAGACATTTCAAAGCTGGGAAAGTTGATTCATGGCAGAGGTGGGCTGGCCCTTAATTCCACCTGGTACAATTCCTGTTAGGACTCTGCCTGAAGGTCTCTTGCCAAGGCTGTCTTGTCTCCCATCATAAGTGAACAGGAAAGGATTGGGGGGAGGGGGGCTGACAGTCCCAGTTACTATACATATTTCACTCTGGGAGAACCTTGTCTTTAGATCAGTGATGGGATCCAAAAATTTTAGTAACAGGTTCCCATGGTGGTGGGATTCAAACTGTGGCGTAGCGCCAATGGGGCTGGGCGGGGCACAACGGGGGCGAAGCGGGCATTCCGGGGGCGGGGCATTCCTGGGCGGGGCTGTGGCAAGGATGCAGCCGCTGCGCCGGTTCTTGGGCGGGAAACAAATGCACGCAGGCACAGGCTGCCACGCACGCCGGTGCACCTCCTGCTTCAAGTTCTGCGCACTACTGCTGAGAGGAGGGGTGTAACTAAGGCAAAAATCACGTGGCAAAATCACCAATTAGTAACTCCCTCTCGGCACACACAAATAATTAGTAACCTACTCTCAGGAACCTGTGAGAACCTGCGGGATCCCACCTGTGCTTTAGACTGTTCATCAAATAAAACATTACCTGATGCAAATAATCATGTCATAAGGAGAGGTTACACTGGAGAATATATCCAAAAAGGATCTTCTAATGTTCCTGATGTCACATCTTCATTTATAACTGGGCATGTAAAAATTAAAACACGAAATAGTTGCATTCAGAGACTACATATTTGTTGGCAGATGCTGTAAAGGGATTGCTTTCTCCGTTGGGCCAATTTGTAACCTTCCCAGAAGCATCTGTTAGAGTTATTACTGGAAAGAGTAGCTGGGACTAGAAGGGCCTTTGGCCTGATCCAGTGAGGCAGTCCTAATTTCCACCTGAGAACCAGCAGCATCCAAAGCCCCACGAGGAAAAAAAAAATCAAAGACAGCACTTCACTGGATCAAACCAGCATTGGCAACCACATTAATTTCAGCCTATAAATTATCCCCAATAGTCACAATATTTTTTAATGTGGCTTTTCATGAAATATGAGTGGGAAAATATTGCTCACTGAACAGAGCACTCAGAGCCAATGGAAACGGGAGGAAAACTCATTTCTAAGCCACAGTAATGCACATACCATTAAGACAGCCAACAGCTATCCATCACACCAGACAGTAATAGCACTCTGGAAGAAAACTCCCAAAATGATATCCTCCCACCTGGGATACTGGCCATTTATACACTTGTGGTCCCCCTCATGTTGAGCATACTTTCTCTTTGAGTCGAATTCTCAATCATGCACATGTTTCTTAGGCTCGTTCCGCATGGGCCAAAAACAGCGGTGTGAAAACGGTGTGAAAACGGTGTAAAAGGGTTTAAAATGGTGTAAAAGGGTTTATACTGTTTTCACACCACTGTTTTTGGCCCATGCGGAATCAGCCTTAGGCCGTTTCTGCACAGCCCATTTATGACGGCCTGGCGCCAAAAAAGGCGCCCCCAGGCCGCCGTTCGCACAGGCGCCGCTGCTGCAACGCAGCAGCGGTGACCTGACTCTTCTTCCCTCCCCCCAGGGTGGCGTCAAGCCGCCCTAAACAACACCCCTTAAAAGGGTTGTTGTTGGGGAGGCGTCTTCTTGGCCAGTGCGCGAACAGCGCCGCCCGGGAAGATCACTGTCTCCGTCTCCGCCCCACTCCACGGTGTCCTCCCTCGTAGCCTGTAGGGCGTCGTCAGCCCGCCACACTGTCCTCCGACCTCCAGGGGTCTGAGGGTAGCGTGAAGCGAGGCGCACGCCCCGCGGCAGCCTATGAGTGGGAAGCGGGGAGCGCAGAAGCGACTCGTCGCGGAGCCACCTGCCGTCTGCCGGCCTCCCCAGAACTCTTGCCGGCGTGGGGGCGCGAGGTGGCCGTGCAGAAACGGCCTTAGTGTCTTAGTTTTCGAATCTCAACCTGCTCTCAGATCAGAGAATCTCCACAGACTCCAAAAGCTCTCAAGGTGTAACTTTTTCTCTCCCTTCACAGGGAAAGTGAAGGAGATCCATGTATGTTAGGCTTTCTTTTGGTTTGTTCGCTCCTCCCTACTGTCCCCCACCTACACCATGGCAGTTCCTCCCACTCTTCAGACCACTATTTCACAACTATCAGGGAAAAAAAATCCCTTTTTATTTTTGTTTTAATGTTGAAGGTCAGCTACAGTGAAATTGTCATGAAATTGACCAGGTCTGCCAAATAAACACTAGACCAAAGATGGCAACCAAACAAAAAAAAAGTGGCAGGCAACCTACCCAAATGGAGGTTGCACAGAAACAAGAAAGAAGTGATAAATGGGCAAAATGGCAGATTGGCTCACAGAAGGAGAATCCCTGTTTAAACAAAACACCACAGGAAAAGCCCACTGCGAAGCAAATTATCGCGGATTAAGTAGTGCATGCATAAATGTCCAGTTACTAATACAACACTTGAGCAGTTTACCTTCTAAGCACTAGTTCCTTGACATGTAGCTGTATGTGAGGGACCTACCATATATACTCGTGTATAAGTCGACCCACATATAAGTCGAGGCACCTAATTTTACCACAAAAAAATGGGAAAACTTATTGACTCACGTATAAGTCAAGGGTAGGAAATGCAGCAGCTACTGGTAAGCCATGATTCTCCCTTTAAAGGAGCAGAAACACCATAGTGGCTAAGAGCAGGTGCACTCTGATCTGGAGGAACCGGGTTCGATTCCCAGCTCTGCCACCTGAGCTGTGGAGGCTTATCTGGGGAATTCAGATTAGCCTATGCACTCCCACACATGCCAGCTGGGTGACCTTGGGCTAGTCACAGCTTTTCGGAGCTCTCTCAGCCCCACCCACCTCACAGGGTGTTTGTTGTGAGGGGCGAAGAGGAAGGAGATTGTAAGCCCCTTTGAGTCTCCTATAGAAGAGAAAGGTGGGATATAAATCCAAACTCTTCTTCTTCTTCTAAATCCACTCAGAAGGTGGTGGGGGGGGTGATTTAAAGGGAGAATTGGGAAAATTTGAGGGTGCCTGTCAGGGGAGGAATGTTTATGTTAGCAGTACCAACATTTCAGAGTATCTTTAGGAGACCCCCCTGATGATACCACCCAGGTTTGGTGAAGGTTGGTTCAGGGGGTCCAAAGTTATGGACCCTCAAAATGTAGCCCCATCTACTATTAGCTCCCATTGGAAACAATGGGGGATGGGGCATCTTATTTGGGGGTCCATAACTTTGGACCTCCTAAACCAAACTTTACCAAAACTGTCTGGTATCATCAGGAGTGTCACCTGATGATAGTCTGAAATTTTGGTGTTGCTAGCCTAAAAACTGCACCCCTTGGAGACCGACAAAGTAAAAACCCTAAGATATTTTTTAAAAATACACCTCACTTGCGTATAAAAGTCGACTTATATGCGAGAATATACTGTATTTTAAAAGAGAGGCTAATAGAAGCATTTCATGGGTTTTAGTGTTCTGATTCTGAAAGATTTGGGCCAATTATGCACAAGGTATCTGTTGCACAATGGGGGCAAATGTCCATCTCTGGCAAGATTTCTTGTAAGGATGTATTTCCTTAAACTCTGCTTTCACTTTTCATTCTCTCCACAACAAGCGAAACCACTTCTAGTATGATTTTAATTTGCTTCACTACCAGTGTGGGACAGATTTGCCAGTGAGCACAACTTTGCCCTAAACATCTTCCCTTCACCCAGGGCTAGCCTCTCCACTTTCTCCCACTGCCATCCATGCCTTCCCCCTCACTCCCCTTCCATGATGCCAACTGCTTCAAGTGAAAGAAAAGAAGCTCACTCACACAGGCTTAGCCAAAACACACCGACCTGTGCATTTTATTGATATATCGAGATATCAACATAATAATAACAGAGAGTGCTTGGAAATAACAAACCTCTCTGTACTCCCATGGTGGCAGCAGCACGGAGGAAAGGGGAGAAAATGTTGGCTCAAAGGCACGATCCCCTTCTTTAGCAGCATGTGATCCAGGGTTAGGGTTAGGGTTACGCTTTGCCCTGTCATTGGGTGGGAGGTTGTTTCTGAAACAGTGATATCAATAAAGGTGAAGTTTAAAGACTAAGCCAGCAATCTTGACTACCAAGTGTAATGAGATCTGTGCCTTTAAAAACAAGCTGATGGGTGGAGCTAAGAGAACCAAGCCGGGAGAGTGCTGAAAAACTGTTTGCCCAGGAGTGAGTGCCTTTTTGCATGTAAACAGAGAAATGCAAGGATAACCCAGAGAAGGTCTGGGTTCTTCAAGCCCAGAGAAGAGTCCCGAGGTAAGCATTCCATGCATAATGGGCCACTAGATGCCAGACCTAGAAAGGGGGAAAAGGTCAGGGCCTTGAATTTTCTTTGTGCACTGGATTCATCAGCAGGACTATCAGTATGATGGGGGGGGGCATGACAAAGGTTAATAAAATTATGCATAGGGTGTAGAGAGTAAACAGATAGAACTTTTACTCTCTGTCCCAAAGTATTAGAACTTAAGGATATCCAGTGAGATGGATGGGCATTAGATTTAGGACAAACAAAAGGAAATACTTCTTTACCCAGCAAGTGATCAAAGTGTGGAATCTACCACCAGAGGGTGTTATGATGGTCACAGACACAGAGGGCTTTAAAGGGAGGTTAGACAGATGTGTGGAGGAGTGGTGTATCAGCGGCTACTAGCCATTGTGACTTAAGGGAACCTCCACGTTTAGGGACAGCACATATCTGAATAACAGTGCCAAGAGTCAACAGCCATGGAAGGCCTTGTCCTCTAAGCTCTGTTGTTGAGAACTGGTTAGATTTTGTGTGAGAAGGATGAGGGACTAGATGTACCACTAGGCTGATCCAGCAGGGTTGTTCTTATGGCCTAGGTCGGAAGTGAAACACTTTGTGCTGTCTCCTGCCTTGATAACAGAGGGGGACTGATCATTAAGTAAGATAGCTAGAAGGGTCAAGACCACTGAGCACCTTTTCTCGACTGCTTTGATGCTATCCCTTTGTTGTATAGATTGCAACTCTCATGGAACTTCCATTCTTCTTGCTTCTCCTCCACTCTCCACTATTCTTGCACACACTCCTCCTCCGTCTTGCGCCATGCATGCAGAGAGATGCAGACGGCATCCCTCGCCATCCAGCTAGATAGAGTAGAATAGAGAACTTCGCTTTTCTCTCCAGAATGGAGTTCACTAATAAAGACTCCTCTTATTAGTTAGAAACTATGAATTAGCTCTGAGCTTCTTTTGTTGCCAGCACAAACGCATGCCTGGCTGTCTTTTGCCTCTGTGCACTCTGCTGAAATGGAAAGGTATCTCTTATCAGAGAGAGAACTACCAACAGCCTTGAGATCTTCATCTCCACAGAAAGACTGCCCGAGTCTTTCTGCAGAGATGGTACAGTTGCTAAGATCAGTATGCAGAAAGAAGTGAAAAGCCCGGTATTTGGACCTTCCCTCTGGCTGCTAGCTAGCAGCGAAAACTTGGTAAACTATTCCATGTGATGGAACAGGGGAGAAGGGACTCTCAGCAGGGAGTCGCCAGAAATATCACATCCTCGTGGTATGAATAATGGATGCTCAATCTTGCAGCCTGGATGCTGCTGCCAGGGTAATTTGCCCTTGATAAATTGACACAGGGTATCTCGCTACATCTGGCCACGTTGATGAGTTGTTGTTTTTCTATGACCAGGACACTCAGTACTCTCTCCTAAAGGGTCAGATTCCTTCTTCACTTGGATAGATTGAGCATACAGGTCTCTTCCAAGCCTAGAGCCTTACTTGCCTGCACCACAGCAATATGGGAACGTGACATCATAATGAATGTTCATAAAAGGCCGTGGGAGCAGGAAAAAGTTTGGGGACTAGTAATGTAGGGAAGCCCACAACGCAGAGATTCCCAAAGCAGACATATTGCCATGCAGAAGCTATTTGTCACATCCTGGCACCATCATCCGGCTTTGATGGATTGGACCTCCAAGGACTGCTGGTGAAATCTGTTGTAGTCAGGAAGGGACTGAAAGGGAATCCGATCAGGGAATTCTGCCATCTGCTGTGAGTCCAAACCAAAGCTGTTTTTCAAAGCTACTAATGGCTGTTACAGTCCTATTTTTTTCCCCCTGGTCCATCAACTATACTTTCATAAAAGAGAAATAAATACAGCGCTTAACTCGTTTAGGTTCTCAGAAACGACAAAAGGCGTTGCAAAATTCTCCGGTGTAGATAGCAGATCTTTTCCGGCATAAACAGGATGTTGCAAATGTTGCAAGGAGTATTTGACAGCCGGACTTAACACAAGATTGGCTACCAATCTTGATCCTCTTTGATCTGAGATTGCAAATGCCTTAACAGACCAGGTGATCGGGAGCAACAGCCGCAGAAGGCCATTGCATTCACATCCTACCTGTGAGCTCCCAAAGGCACCTGGTGGGCCACTGCGAGTAGCAGAGAGCTGGACTAGATGGACTGGGATCATCTCATGTGACCCAACCTCCAGATCTGTCTGGCACGGCACCCAATGACGAATGTCCACCAAACAAGCTTGTGTCAGATCTTTTTATCTGAATTGTGCATGTGCAAAAACTCTGCTAATTCATGCAGATCAGCAGTCACTAACGCTGCTAATTACCACTCAAACATCAAGAGGTAGGATTTTTTTTAAACAAACAAACCCACAGCATTTACTTATGACTGAATAATATGGTCTGTGGTTGGCTCCTGTCTCTTTGCCTGCCAAGCACGTAATGGTACAGCAAGACAAAAAGGAGGCTCAGAATACAATCAGTCTGCCTGAGTACAAGCATGTGCAAAAAAAAGCCAATTGAGCTGTACTACACTCTTAGGAAGAATATGGCAAAGCAACCTGTCAAACAACCATAAAGTGTATTGTCGAAGGCTTTCACAGCCGGATTCAACTGGTTCTGGTGGGTTTTCTGAGCTGTGTGGCTGTCAGGAGGCCTGTCAGGAGGCCTATTAGTTTTGGGGCAATGCTTATGCTGCCTTCTGAATGCTGGGTGGTGGTGGAATGGGTTAAATGCATTACTGTCTGACTTTCAACTGTTTCTTGCATGTAGTGGCTGGGCATCTTCACTGTTATCTTTCTTGCAGTTACTTTTGGGCGCGCTTTCCCAGGCTGGGGGGTGCAAGCCGTTTTAACTATTGTTTTTTGCGTGGGCAAAATCAGTTCTGGCTTTGTCCAGGGAAGATCCGCATCACTGAATAAACTACTGTTCTGCACACAAGTTTGTCTCAGTTTCTGGGATTCTGACAATCACAGAGGGAAGTCTGACAGTGATACACCTCTGAAGATGCCAGCCACAGATGCAAGCGAAACGTTAGGAACAAGATCCACCAGACCATGGCCACACAGCCCGGAAAACCCACCAGAACCAACCATAAAGTGGTCAACTGTCGAAGACAGCCTGTGGATCAGTCACCTTCCTCTTCACCGCTGGTCAAGATGGTGTGAGCCAAACCAGCAGCTGTTTAGGAATTCCAATAACTTAGGGCATTTTCGCACATGCAGAATAATGCACTTTCAATCCACTTTCGCAATTGTTTGCAAGTAGATTTTGCTGTTTTGCACAGTAAAATCCAGCTGCAAAGTCCATGAAAAGTGCATTATTCTGCATGTGCAAAAGTATCCTAGGACAAATGCAGCAAAACCTCAAGATGAATCTGAAAGTAGCCAATGGTTAACATTTCTCCAGAGTTTTCTACAAAGCAAAAGAGTGCTGAAAAGACTAGTGGAATTGCTCTGCCCATCCTTATCTGGGACCCACAGCAAATACTGATGCAGGACAGTGGTCAAATTGCACTATGGGAGTTCACTTGCCTCTCACCTTCACCCGACTTCTCGTTAGGACACATTTCGGGAAGAAAAAGGGTTCTTATACATTAGCCAGATTTCATGGAGGTACCTTTCCAACATCCTTACAAAACAGTGGGAGGGGACTGATAACTAGAAGTACTCACAGGGACTTTGGATCCTCTAAACAAAAAACAGCAAGAGCGGCCGCACTGGTGCTTTCTAAAGAAAACCTTTCAAAAGAAAGATCAAAGACTCAGTCTCAGAAATACTACTCAGGATGATATAATCATCAAATCACAGAGTTGGAAGGATCCATACAGGCCATCTAGTATAACCCCTGGGCCCTGTTGAATGTAAGATCAGCCTAAAGTGTCCCTGAGAAGAGTTCATCCAACCACTATTTCACGACTGCTAGTGAGAGGGGAGGTCACCACCTCCCTAGGCCATTAATTCTGCTGCTGAACTACTGTTGCTGAAAAAAGACACCCTAATATCCAGCCAGTACTTTTCTGCTCATAATTTGAGTCCATTTTTGTGAGTCCTGTCCTCTGCTGCCAATAGGAACAGCTCCCAACATTTTAGATACTTCAAAAGAGCAATCATGTCACCCGTTGACCTCCTCCCTTCCAGACCGAACATTCCCAAATCCCTCAGTCTTTCCTCACAGGGCCCCAGGGCTCTGACCATTGTTTTCTTTCTTCTTTCCCCCCCACCCCGTTCCATTCTGCCCATATCCTTTTTTTAAACGAGGCCTCCAGAAATGCACTGAATACTCCAAGTGTGGCCTGACCAATGAGGTGTCCAGTGGGACTACGACATCTTGCTATTTGGATTGCCTTAGCCTTTTTTGCCGCTGCATCACACTGACTGCTTCTATGACATGGATGCCAAGCAAGAAAGAAATTGAACAACCAACAACATTATCACAACAACATGTAACATTTTGCTCAAAAGCTGCCATAAACCTCCCAATCAGAAAGCAAAAGAGACAGTGAAGTACTTTAAAAGTTTTATGCTTGTTTGCTAGAACAGGGACTGAATGATTTCGCTTGCTGTTCAGACACCTTCACAAGACCTCAATTTCACACTAACTGATCTGTGAAAACACAGTTGCTTCATACTTTGAGTTGTATGCTAATCAAACAGCGTTCTCAGCTAAAATGAACTCTTATTTATAAAGAAACACCTGCAGGATGACTAGCTTCACTTTTGTTAGATTTAGCTTCATTCGGTAAAATATGTAGGTTGTCCATTTCTGGGGTTAGGGGTGTGGTGCTTCCCATGACTGGAAATCTGCATTAAAAATGTTTTTTAATTTTTTTATTTTATAGAATATTATTACATTTGTTACATTCAGTATGTTTGTTCCAACTATACATTTTTCCTTTTTCACCCCCCTCCCCCCCTCTTTTCCGTTGATTATTTCAAGCAAGCAGCAGAAGGTTCATTCTTCTTATTCTCTTAGTCCATGGTTCTTTGTTAAATCCAGCTTCTTCCATCCATTTTTCATACAATGTCCATAGCTTCATAATATCTTCTAGTTTCTCTTGCCATAATGTATTTTTGCCAGTCTCTCAATCTCTAACTGAATTTGTTCCCAAATATATTCCAACAATTTTGAGACTGTCCATTTCTTGTTGTCTTTCCATCTCAACGCCAACACTGCATGTGCTGCTCTAATTATTTTATACATTGGTTCCAAATTTCTGTTCACTCTTATATCATCTACTATCCCCACAATTAATAAATCATTGTTTACATCAATTTTTACTTTTACTAACTGCTCTACATATTTCAAAATATTCTCCCAAAACTTTTTTACCACTTTACATTCTATCCACATATGAATATAATATGCTCCTTTTTCTCCACAGTGCCAACATTTTGGGCTTAGTCCTTTAATCATGTAGGCTAGTTGTATTGGGGTTCTATACCATTTAAGTAACACCTTTCTTTCCAATTCCACATATTTTTCAATCTTTATTTTTGTCATACTATGCATTAAAAAAATTTGACCCTCCCTTCATATCAGAGAAGACGTCAGAATTTTTTCCTTTCCTTTTATTTTCTTTTAACTTTTGAAAAGAAATAGTATATATTTATGGTATTAAAAGATAAATATGTTGATATTTTACAATACTATACATATATTTTATGCATTTCTGAGTTTCTAAATTTTTCAGGTAATCTTTGAGAATTCCTGGAGAACAGGAGATGTCCTAGGAGACTGGACAAGGGTAGATGTTGTCCTCATTTTCAAGAAGGGGGGGGGGGAAGGCCCAAACAATTACAGCCCAGTCCACCTGACATTGATGCCCGGGAAGATTCTAGAGAATATCATTCAATAGACCATTAAATTGTAATCACTTAAAAGGGAGTGCCATGATCACTCAAAGTCAACAAGTGTTTCTCAAAAACAAGTCATCCCAGACTAATATAATCTTTTTTAAACAAAAAATAGAGTGACAAGTTTGATAGATTAAGAGAATGCTGTGGATGTAGCATACCTTGATTTCAGTAAGACTTTTGATAAGGTCCTCCATGATATTTTTGCAAGCAAGCTAGTAACATGTGGACTAGACAATGCTATTGTTAGGTGGACTTGGTTGATCGACCAAACCCAAGGGGCTCATCTTTATCCGGGCTCATCTTTATTCTCACAATACTAGAACCAGGGGGCATTCATTGAAAATGCTGGGGGGAAGAATTAGGACTAATAAAAGGAGACACTTCTTCACGCAACGTGTGATTGGTGTTTGGAATATGCTGCCACAGGAGGTGGTGATGGCCACTAACCTTGATAGCTTTAAAAAGGGCTTGGACAGACTTATGGAGGAGAAGTCGATCTATGGCTACCAATCTTGATCCTCCTGGATCTGAGATTGCAAATGCCTTAGCAGACCAGGTGCTCAGGAGCAGCAGCAGCAGAGGGCCATTGCTTTCACCTCCTGCATGTGAGCTCCCAAAGGCACCTGGTGGGCCACTGCGAGTAGCAGAGTGCTGGACTAGATGGACTCTGGTCTGATCCAGCAGGCTAGTTCTTATGGTCTTATGTTCTTATGAGAGAAGTAACTAGTGAGGTGTCATAGGGTTCTGTCCTGGGCTCAAATATTTTTTTATAAATGACTTAAATGCTGCAATAGAGGGCATGCAAATTAAACTTGCAGATGTCACCAAATTTAAGCATCCACCAATAGGGCCATGTTGAGAATTAAATATAATGATTAGAAAGAAATCAGGAATAGTCCGTTATTTTGTAGGGATGCAGATAAATGCAAGATGAGCATGAGACCCCCATACTTTCTCCTAAAACAATCAGTTCTAGGTTAACAAAGGCTTTCACTTGCAAGCCATCTTTCCTTGCTTAGAAAGGTGTGTGCCTTGAACTGAAAATTGCAGCAGATTTCCCTGCAGTTGTAAAACATGACATCCATTTTCTTTTTTTATTGGCATATTTTGTTTCTCATCGGTAGGTAATTTGCATTAAGCGACTGTGCAAATAAAACTGTTTCTTTATTTAGCATTATATTCCTCATAGGCAGAGAAAAAGAAATCAACATTCCTTTTGTGAAAACAGCTTTGTCTCTTGAAGGAAAGGCTAAAGACCTCAATTGAGAAAATGACCAGACTGCTGGCTTGATGGATGTTTTCAGAAATTATTTAGCGGCTCAGTTCTTTTTAATACTGTCCTAGACCTTGGCCTCTTTTCTGTATGTAAATGTGGAATAAACTAAAGCACCAATGCTGAATGACAATCCAAACACATTAAAGGGTTTCGTAAATACCTTGGCGATGTTCAAATATAGACGAGTGCATGTTGATTGGCTCGTTAAAAGTTTCAATAACTTGCTTGGCATTTGGGGGTTTTTTCCTGGTTTTTTTCCCCATTAGAAAAAAAGGACTGTAATTTTTTAAGACAGTGTCGTGGTGGACTCAAATTTCCTTTTAGCTGAGTATTAATTTAGCAACTTGTCCAGTTATGTTCCCGAAACACCTAGTGAGGATATAATTTATTTATTACTGATGGGATTCTTAGTAGAAGTTTTGACCTTCACCCACAATGTTCTGTTCCTACATTAGGTGGTTTTCACGTAACTGACACTGAAAGAATCTGCAGTCACGTTGGGTGAGCTTATGTGTTGAGATGCATATGAAAGACATTCTACCTGAGGGTTTTACCCCCCCTCCCCTTCATAGGGATCCATCAGCATATCTTATCAATTTTTCTTCACCTTATCTGAGACGTATTTTAATGTTGGCTCGACTGAATGTTCTCCTTTTGGCTGTTCTGAGCAGCAGGTATCAAAGGATTCCATATCATAAAAGAACCCACCCCTGCCCTCAGAAGGCCATCGAATCAGTCGATCATGTCTTTCTGTAATCTTTATACCTCTATCAGAAGTCAGTATGTTGATCCCCATATCCAGAACTGTGTCCTACTCTCAGCCAAGACAAAGACCTTCTAAGAACATAAGAACATAAGAACAAGCCAGCTGGATCAGACCACAGTCCATCTAGTCCAGCTCTCTGCTACTCGCAGTGGCCCACCAGGTGCCATTGGGAGCTCACGTGCAGGATGTGAAAGCAATGGCCTTCTGCGGCTGTTGCTCCCAATCACCTGGTCTGTTAAGGCATTTGCAATCTCAGATCAAAGAGGATCAAGATTGGTAGCCATAAATCGACTCCTCCTCCATAAATCTGTCCAAGCTCCTTTTAAAGCTATCTATTTGCCCTGTGACCAACATCCACAGAGGTCTTTGGACATAGCAAAAATTTTGGCACAGGCCCAGCAGATTCGATCCAGCCTCTGTCCAGCTATCTTTTAATCAGCAATCCTGATACAATGACCAAACATATTTTATTATTTATTTTATCTTATTTTTCTAACTTTTGTACTTATCTATGCCAATAAAAGGTGATGATGATGATGGTGTTGAGATGCAGTGTTGTATAACAATCTGAGTATTGAACTAGTATCTGGAAGACATAAGATCAAATCCCTTATGCTCACTGGGCGGCCTTCGTTCAGTCCCTATTGCTCAGCCTGACATATAGAATTTTTGTGAGGATAAAATGGGGAAGGGAAAACCGTGCATGCCAGCACCCTGAACTCTTTGGAGGAAGAGTGGCATAATAATGCATTAGCTATATAGTTAGATTCAGGAGTTCTTTATGTGAAGAGAGGCTCTTAAGCACAAGTGGAACACTTGGACTTGAGGGATAGTTGAAAGAAGTGTGATACTGAAACAGTGTTTTTGGGAAATAGTCCAAACACTTATATCAAACTTGAGTAAACTTGGAGGGAAACTGTACAGATCTATATATCTTCCGTTCTTTTAGAAGTCATCTATGCTCTGAAAGACCCAATTTTAGGGATTTTCATTTTTCAATTAACTTTCATATCTCTTGATACATAAATTACACAAGTTCTCTATCCAGTCATAGGAGGGAGATATGTTATCAGGAATTTTCTCCAAACAATTAATCAGCATTCTGAGTCATCAATCTAACAAAGGAATGGACAGCCAACAAACAGGTTAGGAAAAGAACTATCTATTTGCTTTCTGATTTTTAAAGAATTCTATAAAGATACTGTATCCAAAATTCCCCTTCTCCAAGGGAAAAAAATAGTTTCAAAATAGATGGGAAAGTGATTAGAAACAAGATGGGAAACTGGTGAGGAACAAGAAATGAGAAGGTGAGAATCAATGGGTAATTTTATCAGCAGAAGGGGAGTAAAGTATTGATGCTGGGAACTTTCCTGCTTAAATTTGTTTTCAGATGACCTGGACTCAAGAGAAATGTTGCAAAACACCCCTGTTCTAGCCTGCAGGCCCTATTCCATCTCCTCCCCTCTGCCAAGAGTTTCCAACAAATTGCTGTATTTCAACCCTTCCTGAATGCTTTCCCAGAATTACTATGAAACCTTACTTTAAAGATCAGTTAACTATCTTTCCTAACAATCAGTATACATTGAGGAACATCAGTGGACGATTCTGAATCATCAATATAACAAACGGATAAACAGCCACCAAGGGACAGGTTAAGAGGAAAAGATCTACTTTTAATCCTAAAATAAAGAACAGGTATGTACCGAAATCTGGTTTCCTTGAGAAATTTGTCTGTATTTTCAAACTATAGCCTAAAACATGAATCACCCAAGCGCAGTTGAACCAACAAACCTACTATGACAAACTGCACAGACCTAGGGAAAATAGCCTCTGATGATAGGGATTTGTTATTTAATTATCTACGTTATTTATACTCCACCTTTTTACCCAATGGGGACACAACATAGCTTACGTTATTTTCCCCTCATCCATTTTAACCTCACAATAACCCTGTGAAGTAGTGTTGAAGGCTTTCATGGCCAGATTCAACTGGTTGACGTGGGTTTTCTGGGCTTTGTGGCCGTGGTCTGGTAGATCTTGTTCCTAACGTTTCGCCTGCATCTGTGGCTGGCATCTTCAGAGGTGTATCGCAGAGAGAAGTCTGTTATGCAGTGTGTAAAGAATATTAGGCTGAGACAGTGTGACTGACTCAAGGTCACTCAGCAAGCTTCCATGACATGAGTAGCGATTTGGACCCAGGTTTCCCAGGTACTAGTCTGAAACTCTTACCAACTGCACCACATTGGCTCTCAGTAAGGAATGATATTAAGATACCAAGGCAGAGAAATAAACTTTGGGTATCACTGTCAAATATTCACAAGCTTGCACATTTCTGCTCTTTGCCTACACATCGGAATTCTCCTTGATATTTGGAACACAAAGAGAATGAATATTCCTGGGTATTATACTTCTGAATAGGAATTACAAGCATGCAGTGGTGAAGCTACTAGGGGACAGGGGTTGCGCCATGCACTGGACGCACAGATTTGGGTCACATGGGGGCGCAAAATTCCCCCGCGGTGCCCCCTCCCCATGACGCCCCACCACACTTACTTTAGGAAACCAAGCTGGCTGGAGAACAGGCCTGCCTGTTCGGTGGGAACTACATTTCCTAGGAGACCCTGGGAAATATAGTTCCCACCAGAACAGGAAGTCCTGTTCTCCAGCCGGCTTGGTTTCCTAAAGTAAATAGGGGGCGCTGCGGGGGGTGATGTGGGGGGGAACGGGTGTGATTTCTACAGAAATGAAGTTCCCACCAGAACAGGCCTCCGGCCTGCTTGGTTTCCTAGAGTAAGTGGTGGGTGGTGGGGGGGCATGGGGGGAAAGCCAGAGTGTGCACCGGGCGCACTCTGGCCCAGCTACGCCTCTGTAAGCATGTCTCGTACTGCATCACATCGAAGATTCCACAAGCTGAAAAGAAGAGCCAGACAACATTTCGCAAATTGTGACAACCTATCTGTTGGCATTCTGATAATGGACTAAATAGTTCTGCTCAGCAGGGCCTTCTTTGTACCTAATCTCAGTTCTGGCATCATTTCTCCATGCTGATCCTGGAACACATGAGTAGAAATAAGAATCAAAAAGATGACTAGGTGTCAGTGTCCTATAATGGTTAGTGTGTCAGACTAGCTAGGATATAGGAGACATGGGTTTCAGTCTCCTTTCTGCTATGGAGCTCATTTTGTGACCTTTGTCATTCTATCTCAGCCTGACCTACCTCACAGGGTCACTCTGAAGATGAAACAGAGAAAGGAAAACTTTGCCATCTTGAGCCCCTTGGAGGAAGGTTGATTAATAATGCACTCTATTGGTCCAATTGGTTACGAACAGTTCCGTAGACATATCAAAAGCACAGCTCCTTTTGCTTGGGGACAACTGAGGAGGAAGGGACCAATCATCTCATTTGCATTAATAACGTCTGTACAGTTATTACAAGTGATTTTTAACAGTAACAAGAGCAAAAGCCCTTAAAACACAATGTATTCTTCTTTTGTGATTTCATGGTGGATGTATATAAGAACATAAGAACAAGCCAGCTGGATCAGAGCAGAGTCCATCTAGTCCAGCTCTCTGCTACTCGCAGTGGCTCACCAGGTGCCTTTGGGAGCTCACGTGCAGGATGTGAAAGCAATGGCCTTCTGCTGCTGCTGCTCCCGAGCACCTGGTCTGCTAAGGCATTTGCAATCTCAGATCAAAGAGGATCAGGATTGGTAGCCATAGATCGACTTATCCTCCATAAATCTGTCCAAGCCCTTTTTAACGCTATTCAGGTTAGTGGCCATCCCCACCTCCTGTGGCAGCATATTCCAAACACCAATCACACGGGCTTTTTAAAATCTTGACAAGAATCACATCCTCCATTCTGAAATCTCTCCCTCTCAGCATCAAGACTTTGCTTCTAATAATAAAAAGATGAAATTCACACTCTGTCGCTCAGTCATCGCTAGCTTGCATGGCTTCAACAAGTAAAGGGAATTATGAATGCAGCTTTTCTTGGAACAGAGTTTGTTAACTGAATTTGACCTTTTTGCAGAATTTTCACTTCATTTTCTTATTTGTCACAAAGAAGAAGAAGAGTTTTGATTTATACCCTGCCTTTCTCCCCTGTATGGAGTCTCAAAGTGGTTTATAATCATCTTCCATTCCCCTCCCCGACAGGCACCTTGTGAGGTAGGTGGGGTTGAGAGAGTTCAAAGAGAACTTTGACTAGCCCAAGGTCACCCAGAAGGCAACCAGAAGGTTTCTTATGTAGGAGCAGAGAAACAAATCCAGTTCCTCAGATTAGAGTCTGCAACTCACGTGGAGGAGTAGGGAATCAAACCCAGTTCATTAGTCTGCCACTCTTAACCACTAAACCACACATCATTGGCTTGGTTTTGATGGAACACATTTTTGGGTCTCATGGAACCTTTAGGGCATAGAGATGTGATGGAGTTTATGGCTACCTGGATATTATGTCCCCTCAACTCCCCGGCTTTCTTTAGTACTTATTTTGTATTGCAAATTGAGCTTTATTCCTCTTGTCCTTTAATCCTAATCCCATACTAGGGAGAAGGAGTGCTTAGTCACTGTAGTAACATATTCTGCACATGCCCAGAAGCATCCAATCTTTCACACTGGCAGATATCTTCAAAGTGGTTTGCAATTAATGGTTAAAACCAAATACCAGATTGAGTCAAACCTGGCTTCATTTTTATGTTTCTGCCTCCCTGCCCATAGCCCCCATATACTCCAGAGGAAAATCCTCCACTACAAAAATGACCCGAAATAGTATTAATCACATTTCAGTTTTTATGCCCTAAGTCAGTGATGGCGAACCTATGGCATGGGTGCCAGAGGTGGCACTCGGAGCCCTCTCTGTGGGCACGTGCACACAGAGTTCGTCATGTGGGGAGCGGAAAATCACCCCCCACACACACACACACACATCTAGGCTGGCCTGGGTCACTGAGCACGATGTGCGCACACTGTGGTGAGCAGGAAGGACTCAGCTGGCGGGTCTGTGCTCCAGGTGGCTGCTGCCCGAGGGGGGGCGCTGAGGAGACAGAGATGCTAGAGAGGCACAGAGCGGTGCGCGCGGGACTTGCTGGAGGCTAGAGCAGGCTGGCCCCTGCTCAAGCGAGTGGGGCGGAGGAAGAGGGAGCCAACCGTTTTTTCTAAACTACAACCTCAGCATTCAGGTTAAATTGCCAGGTTGGCACTTTGCAATAAATAAGTGGCGTTTGGGTTGTAATTTGGGCACTCGGTCTCAAAAAGGTTTGCCATCACTGCCCTAAGTTCTCACATCATGGTGGGGATTAAAAAGCACAGAAACAAGAAAGAAGCAAAAGGCCAGAGAGGAAATTTTGACAGGACAGAGGAGAAATTGGTCAGGAAGGAATGACCTAATTATAGCCTTTTTACACACACACACACACACACACACACACACACACACATATTCTCTCTCTCTCTCTTTCTCAGGACACTGAGGTGAATTCTGCATGTTTGCCCTCTTGAGCCCCTTGGAGGAAGGTTGTGAAAATGGTGCAAAATGGTTTAAAATGGTGTAAAGGGATTTATACCATTTTCGCACCCTTTTCACACCGCTGTTTTTGGCCCATGCGGAATCCGCCTGAGACTAAACTGGTTTCACATTTCCCCCTTTATCTCCACAACAAAAAAAAGTTAGAAACTTATTTTTCAAAAAAAGCTGTGCGTTCACCACTGGCGTAGTGCCCATTGGGCAGGGTGGGCAGCTGCCCAGGGCATCACCTTGTAGGGGGCATCAAAATGCTGGGTTCGTTTTGGGGTATTTTTAGTGGTTTTCAATTTGTAGCCTGCAGGGGGCGTAGTTTTTAGGCTAGCGGCACCAAAATTTCAGCGTATCATCAGGAGACTGTCCTTATGATACCCCCCAAGTTTGGTGAGGTTTGGTTCAGGGAGTCCAAAGTTATGGACTCCCAAAGGGGGTGCCCCTATCCCCCATTGTTTCCAATGGGAGTTAATAGGAGATGGGGGCTACAGTTTTGAGGGTCCATAACTTTGCCCCCCCCCTGAACCAAACTGCACCAAACCTGGGGGGTATCATTAGGGAAGTCTCCTGATGAGACCCTGAAAGTTTTGAGACTGTGCCTTCAGAAATGTGCCCCCCAGCCTGCAACCCCCCATTGACAGCAATGCAGAAAACTCAATGCAGAACAAAGATTCTTGGGCAAATTTCGGGATGTTCTTGCAGGGAGGGCATTCTTGGATGTATCAGCACCAAAATTTCAGGGTATCATCTGGAGACTGTCATGATGGCACCCCCAAGGTTTGGTGCAGTTTGGTTCAGGGGGTCCAAAGTTATGGACCCTCAAAAGGGTAGTCCCCATCTCCTTAGCAAAGAATGGGGGATGGGACACCCCTTTTGAGGGTACACAGCTGGACTAAACTAAACTATTATTACCAAACTTTGAGGGGTACCATATAGGAACAGTTCCAGATAATACTGGTACTAATTGAATATATCTCAAAATGCCCCTGCAGGCACCAATGTCCTGGTGCAAAAAAAAATTTGGTCGTGGTGGAGTGGCCGCCCATGGGGGCGGGGCATCCAACTCAGGTTTTGCCCAGGGCTACAGTTTGCCCAGGGCTGCCTCGTTACGCCCCTGGCGTTCACAGATAGGTAATGATTTATCTGGACGAGAGAATTGCCACTGAAAGCCTACCAGAGCTACAAACATGTCTTGAATATATTACCTTCTCTCAACGTAATTTGCCTCAGAGGCTAGCTAGGAAAAGAACTAATTTTTTTTACAGATTGAAGGGTGCTTTAAAGAATGCAAAAAAACACCTCACTGTCTTCCAGCACACTACCCAGTATGCTGATTTGCACAGTCCTTTCAGAATCAATTGCTTTTAATTTTAGCCCATGACAGTGATGAAACGTTCCAATGTCTTTCCTGATGTTAAAATTGAATTTTCTCTGAAACTCTCCCGTTCAGCTTGGGTAATGAAAATAACAGCTGGCTTTTATCTTCCTGATTTTTTTTTTAAAAAATATATCATGTCTTTTAGGGTATAATCAAGTTCTATATCTTTGACGCAAACTCCAGTTTCTCAGCGGCAATGACTGCTTCCCCTTCAGGAAGTCCAAGCGCACGAACAAAATCTGGATCCACGCTAACTATTTAGTCTGGAATTGACATAGTGCGTTCACTCCATGTTAATGGAGAATCCCAAGCAACGCTGTTGGCGAACATATTTGGTCACTGACGGTAAATGAAGTCGTTTTCTTCTGTTGGCAAGCCTTTGCATTCAGCTGTTTTCCCCATGGTTCTCCCATCATTCTTAGACCTGATTTGTGGTTGTTATTGTAACATAAATTGCAACTGCAGCTCCATTCTGGTTAGTGTGAACAGCTCTTCCAGCAAGCCTGGTACAAAAGGCAGTGTGGGTGTTAGACTATTATTCAGCCCCAGCTGATGTTGGACGCAAGCTGGTATGAAAGTGACCAGAGAACAAAACGGTCTGGTGGGGAATCGCCTCTTTTCCCTTCTGATGCCTTTGCTGTCTGAAAAGCACACCGGAAGCCACCTCTTTGAAGACGTCCCTCAGGTGCCGTCATTTGGGTGTGAGGAGTGAAAAGAACATCTTACAAACATCTATTTTGTGCTGTGTGGAATGGAAGAAGAAGAAGAGTTGGATGCATTTTCAAACCACTTTCACAACTGTTTGCAAGTGGATTTTGCTATTCCGCACAGCTTCAAAGAGCACTGAAAGCAGTTTGAAAGTGCATTATTCTGCATGTGCGGAATGAGCCTCTGTGAGTATGTCAGGCTGAGCAATAGGGACTGAACTAAGGCCGCCCAGTGAGCATAAGGGATTTGATCTTATGTCTTCCAGACACTAGTTCAATACTCAGATTGTTACACCATACTGCATCTCAACACCACCACCATCATCATCATCATCATCACCACCACCTTTTATTGGCATAAATAAGTACAAAAGTTAGAAAAATAAGATAAAATAAATAATAAAATATGTTTGGTCATTGTATCAAGATTGTTGATTAAAAGATAGTTGGACAGAGCCTGGATCGAATCTGCTGGACCTGCGCCAAAATTTTTGCTATGTCCAAAGACCTCTGTGGATGTTGGTCACAGAGCAAATAGAAGGTCTTTGCCTTGGCCGAGAGTAGGACACAGTTCTGGATATGGGGATCGACTTTGCTGGCCTTTGGCCGTATTAAACTATCTATCTATCTATATGGGGATCGACATACTGACTTCTGATAGAGGTATAAAGATTACAGAAGGACATGATCGACTGATTCGATGGCCTTCTGAGGGCAGGGACAGGTTCTTTTATGATACGGAATCCTTTGATACCTGCTGCTCAGAACAGCCGAAGGGAGCACATTCAGTCGAGCCAACATTAAAATACGTCTCAGATAAGAAGAAGAAGAAGAGTTTGGATTTGTTTTCCCCCTTTCTCTCCTGCAGGAGACTCAAAGGGGCTTCCAATCTCCTTGCCCTTCCCCCCTCACAACAAACACCCTGTGAGGTGGGTGGGGCTGAGAGAGCTCCGAGAAGCTGTGACAAGCCCAAGGTCACCCAGCTGGCATGTGTGGGAGTGCACAGGCTAATTTGAATTCCCCAGATAAGCCTCCACAGCTCAGGCAGCAGAGCAGGGAATCAAACCCGGTTCCTCCAGATTAGAGTACACCTGCTCTTATCCACGACGCCACTGCTGCTCCCTATAGACTCTATAGCCCCCAGGAAACAGGTGTAACCCCCATGCTCAGAATGGGTTGACCCAGTAAGGGGTGGAGACTCAAAGCAGCAAGAGGCTGCAGAGCTCATGTAGTTTGGAGGAGCCAAGGCTACCGGACTCGGACCTTGATTTGTATAAGCCCTTGTTAAGGTAACTGCAATGTTGTTGGGAACTACTGGGAAGGTAGTTGTTTGTTTTTGCTATGTTGTAAACGTTGGAGTTTATTGTTTCAGGGTTTCTTTTTGTGGTTGTAATGGGTGAGAGTTCTCCTGGAAACCTTCATCATGTTGAATCCTGTTCACCAAGCCCTTGGAGTCTTCAGGAGCCAACCCACTTGCAAGAAGAAATGGACTTGGCATTACCAGACTGTAACTAGAAGAACTTGAAATGAAACCTGAACAGGACCTTGAAGTGTGATGTTAAATGTTGATGTTTGATGTTATATGTTAAGAAAGTAAACCATTTTGGGTTTTTTTAAATTTGTTGTTGCAAACTCATTCCAAGTTCTGCCCCACAGAACCCACAGTTAGAGGTTACACAGGCATCCCTAGGCCCAAATTACTTTGTCCCATCAATCCTTTCACTATTGATCTTTGTATTTCCCACAAACCATAGTACTATACAAGAGGAACTACTGCTACAAAGATCCCAAAACAGCCTCCTATGATGCTCCAGGTGAGAAATCCAGAAATGACCATTGTTATTTACCACTGGGTGGCAAAATCCAACGAGGTTACATAGATACATAATGTGCCCTGTGGCAAGCAGCTTGGCATCAACTATATGATTCATTTTAATCTTTCCAGTATATAATCCTGTTTTCTATAATATTTGCCGTCCTTAGCAGTAGTCGAACATGATCTACCTAAGGGCATTTTCAGTAAGTTCTTTCCCTTGAAAAAAATTATGGTTGTGCATTCCCACCCCCATGCTCCCCTGAAATTTTCAAATTAAGCAGACTTGAGGTCGTGTCATTGCATAATAAGCTGGCATGCATTTCATTCCTTTAACCCACCAGCTGAGAAGCATGGAAGAGATGCCTGGCAGATGTACTTAACCGCCGAACAAAGGCATCGCTTGTTCACAATTCCTCCTCATTTGTGGCTTGTAGCAACTTCCCAACTGTTGGGTGCCACCAGGTTCAAGGAAACTGCGAACCATCTGTCACCGGTAAGGGCAGCCCTTAATGCATTAATAAGAAAACACACTTCAGCTAGCTGGGGGGACTTTCTAATGGATGTGCTTATAGGATAATTGATTAAAAGCTTTTGACAACCCGGCCTGCTTCCCTTCTCGCTCATAATGTAAAAGAAGTCCATTAGAAGTCGAGTCAATAGATTAGAATGACACTCCTTGTTCTTGAAGAACGCAAAAGGAAGATCCATTAAGTTTGGGTGCTGCTGTTGACTCATGTTGAGAATTATGGAGTTGTTGCAATATTTAGTGTGTGTGCGTGTGTGCGTGTGTGCGTGTGTGATGTACCATCAGCAAGTGCTTATGAACAAAGAAATATAGAGGCAAAGGCATCATTTTGTTTATATGTTCTGATTCTTCAAACTAATCCAATGCAGGACCAGATTAGTTGATACATTTGACATGCATTGAGCTTGGGTTCCCTCAGAGGCGTAGCTGGGCCAAACTGCGCCCAGTGTGCATTCCACATTTTCCGCCCCCCATGACCCCCTGCGGCACCCCCATGCCCCCCGCAGTGTCCCCCCCCGTGGCGCCCCCCTTTCCCCCTTTTCCCCCCTTCCCACACTTACCTTAGTTCCTTTTTCAGAACTTTTTCAGGCTGCAAAAGGCCTGTCCTCAGTAAAAAAAAAAAAGGCCTGAGGGGAACTATACTTCCCAGGAGACCTTGTGAGCCCCAAGGTCTCCTGGGAACTGTAGTTCCTCAGGCCATTTTTACTGAGAACAAGGCCTTTTGAAGCCTGAAAAAGTTCTGAAAAAGGAACTAAGGTAAATGTGGGAATGGGAATGGGGGGTGCCGTGGGGGGGGCGGGGGGCACCGTGGGGGGAGGGGGAGGGGCCTGGGGTGATTTTTGTGCCTCCCAGGTGTTCACCCGGTGCACGACGCACCCCCCTGTCCCATTGTGGCTTCACCACTGGGTTCCCTTGACCAGTCTTGCAGACACGTATGCCATCAGGGAACTAACATTGCCAAGGTTGCTGGGGCGTTATGTAGCTCAGGAGCATAGGTGTAAGAAGAGAAGCTTCCACCTTCCCTCCCTCACCCTTTCCCCATGCTGAAATAGCCACTGCAAGCGGTTTGGAACAGACAGGTCTCACTGTGGTTGCTTCAGTTCAGGAAAATGATGCGGGAGGGAAGGTTGAAGTGCCTGCTCCCCCACCCCATGCTCCTGAGCCAAATCATTCCTCAGTGATCTTGCAAATGTTAATTCCATGGCAGCACATATGACTGCAAGCCAGGTTGAGAAACTCCAAATCTGATTGATGTTACACATATTGTCAGGCTTGGCCCTTAAAATGCAAGTAGCAGTCGACAGAAGAAAACACTGGGTCATAGAGTTGCCAGCTCTGAGTTGGGAAATACCTGGAAGTTTTGGGGGTGGAGCCTGAGGATATTGTTTGGGGAGGGGAGGAACTTCAGTGGGGTATGAAACCATAGAGTCCACCCTCCCAAGCAGCCATTTCTCCAAGTGAACTGATCTCTGCTGGCTGAATATCAGTTGCAGTAGCAGATTTCCAGCCACCACTCGGAGGTTCAAAAGGAGGGTAAGCATGGTGCCACTTAGGCCCCTTGCGTTTTCAAACCACTTTCACAACTGTTTGCAAGTGGATTTTGCCATTCCGCACAGCTTCAAAGAGCACTGAAAGCAGTTTGAAAGGGCATTATGCTGCCTGTGCGGAATGAGCCTTAAACAAGAAGAAAAATGCAAAATGTTTTATTACATTAAATTTTAGAGGTATTAGAAGGTTAGCTCCAAGACATTATTCAGTACGGTCTTGTGCAAAGTCCATAAAAATTGGTGCGCAACAGTTTTCAAAACTTTTTGATAGCTGATCTATCTTTCAGGCAACATGTGTGTCCATGTTTTCCAGACATTCATGATGCGCTCATGTTGACAGGGTTCCCAGATAAGACCTGCTTCAGTGTCTTCCTCGGAGGATCCATTGCAACGTTTTCTTGCTGTACATAGAAATGGTTATAAAAGTAAGTACTTTATTTGTTACAGAAAAAAAACACATTCTTACATAAACCAACCTTCAAACTCACCAAATTAGATGCTTTAAAAGGCCTTGATTCATGAAACAACATTCTCTCTCATGCCCCCAAACGCTCTAGCGCTTACAAAGTGAAACCACCTGCATTTACCTCTAGTAACTTTGTGAAATTAACTACCGCTGTCTTTTGTGGAGACTGCACTTTATTCAAGCAATTTAAAGTTGTATTTACAAAAAATATAACAGATAGATGTTCTTACAACAGACATTTGAAGCCTTAGTCTGTGAGTCCTCATGCGTTTTTTCAAAATATTTAAAGTTGTGTTAGCAAGGACTACAATACAATACAACATCCTTTATTAAGCATGTTAAAATAGGCTCCAGAGCGTTACAGACATTTCTGAAGTACAAATCAAAAGTACATTCAAAACACAGACAGATAAACTGTATCTAGCATTGGACATTACTTAGAAAGTTCTGTCACTTGTAAAAGAAATTTTGCTACTTTTTCCAAGAGCATGGCCTCTGTATTATTTAACAAAAGCTCCTCAACAGAGTTGTCAGAGTCTCCTTCAGGTTTGTCTAAGACTCGCCCAGGAGAGAAACTCCTAATACCCACATATCTCGGACAGTCAAGTATAATGTGAGCAAGAGTCTCCACTTGGTTTTTACAGTGTGGACAGACCCGATCCTGGAGAGGGATAGATAGGTAGCGACCCTTTGTAATGGCCGATGGGAAAGTATTGCATCTGGCCCTTGTAATAATCCATCTCTGTTGGGGTTCAATTAATAGTTCAAGATATTTGGCTATGTGCCCCTGTTCTGGTACTATTCCAACAGAAAGAGGTGAGCATGATTTATTTGCTTGCCCCAACAAGATATGGTATTCCTGTTCTAAAAGTCTGCTTTTTAAGGTTTTCAGAATCTCTCTGGGTGACAGCATACAGAGATCTTCAATTATTAAACCTAGAGAGTAGATTTAAGAAATTGATACCATTCAGAGGCAAATAGGTCTGGGCGCACAATATATGTTAAACTGCACTCATCAGAGTTAAAACAGAGTTTGATCCAATACTTGAATGTATTCAGCCATGCTCTTGTTTCAAGTAGGTTCTGACCAGTTTCTAAGCATAGTACAGCAAGGACTATAATAGATATGTTTTCCTATAATAAACGTTTTAAAGCCTTGACTTGTGACATTTGCTGTAATAAAACACTTCATATTTTTCTTCTTCTTTTGAAAAAGTCTATTATTAGTTGTCATTCCCACTGCATAGCATTATGGTTTTGTTTTCTGGTTGCATAACCACCTGGAGGTTGGCAACCGTGCTGGGTAAGGAGAAGACTTTGATCCAGAACCTGGGAAAAGAGTCTGGAACAGGGGTAGGCATCCACTGGCATGCATGCCAAACTATGGAATGCCAGGTGATTTTACTCAGCTTGGCAGCTCTCTTGCTACAAAAGAAAGAACAACATAGAGATGGGATGGGCTCAAGTCAGTATATTTAACAGAGCCAGCAGTCTTGTGACTGTGTGCCTTTAAGAGTGAGTTGATGAGCAGGGTTAAAGAACCAGGAAAAGCCAGCAGCAGGCAGTGCAATGCCTCCTTGCACATAAACAGAAATGTGAGGAGACCCCATTACCACACAGCAAAGAGCCCCAGGGCAGTTTTGTAGCCCCAAGGAGCACGGGGTGCAATGCACCGGGTGAGAGCCAGTGTGGGGGCATGGCGGGGGCATTCCAGGGGCATTCCATGGTGGGGTGGGGGCATTCTCGGCAGGGAGGGGGAGTGGCAGGAACACAGGGCACATGAGTGCCCAGGGCACAGTTCCCCCTCGCTCTGGCCCTGCCCCGGGGTAAGCATTTCATGCATAATAGGCAACAGTTCTCTCAGAGGTCTCTTGGTCCATATGGAGTAGGCAATAGCAAACCACCTCTGAACATCCCCTGCCCTATGGGATTGCCATACGCCAGTTGTGTCTTGATGGCACTTTTCACTGTGCAACAATGGCCAGGTGACAAAATACAGTTCTCAAATAGTGGCTGGTTGACAACTACAACCTCCATAGACTGTATCTAATCATCCTTAACCATAGGAAAGAGGTTACTTCTGAAATACAAACATGGTGTTAATAATATGTCTGTCAGTCTCTGTTCAAAATCTTGGCCAGGCCTCCCATTCTCTTGTTGGAGCAGCAATTATCTCGGTGTCTTTCCCCTCCCCTCTACACACACACAGCTACTTCCCCTCTTATGACATTATAAAAGATACCGGGTCCCTTAATTAGTGCCACCAAAACCATGCAAATTAGCTGAAAGCAGCTTTTCTGTCACCAGTGGCTGCATCAATACCAATTATTAGGCGTGATATTTCTTTCCCGACTCTGCTCCTTTGATTAATGCATCTGCTTGGGTTTTTTTTTTTTAAAAAAAAGAAAACCCTTCATATAATACTCTTCCACGACAGGAATTGATTTTTAAATATGAGATGATGATGAGGAGAAGAGATATTCTGACAACAAAGGGGAAACTTAATGATAAGGTTTGAGGGGGCACTTGGAAAGAGCTCTCAGACTGGTGAGATAATAGACTGAATCAGTCAGCCTGGGATTACGGTTAATCATTATGATCCTTTTCAAAGAAAGAAGGGTTTTTCACACTATATCAGAGTTTCCCTAACAGCACCCTTGTTCCTATCTCACTGGTCATTAATCCCTCACAGCTCCCTAGAGAGTTGACAGTTGGGCTTGGCTGTGGGCCGAGATTCCCACCTACCTCAGCGCATTCCAAATTTTCTGCCAGTGGAGTGTTGTGAGCAGTGCCATTGGAAGGGAAAATGGTGTCCAGGGCAAAATGGCACCCCATGTCCCCCTGGGGCAAAATGGCACCCGTGTCGTCCCCCCACGTGCCCCCCCCGTACCCAAACACTTTCCTTTTACAGTTAGAAGAGCAGCCTGCTTTGGTCTGTGGAGGCTGCTCCAGACCACAGAGGCGGCCTGAGGGGAGGGGTGGGGGGAGCAATTCTCTGTCTGCCCCCCCTCACGCGGGCCTGCACCCAGGACATTTGTCCCCCCAGCACTGTGGTAGCTCCATGTATGGTTGTGAGTGGGGTTGGTGTCACTTGGCAAATGAAGCCAACATGTTGAATGAATCCTCCACACTATGTCTCTCTGAGTAAAGATACTCAGCATTTCATTTTTCCCTTCACACTATGGGCTGATATAATCTAAATGGAATGGGGTTTTCTAATGTAACTGATTCTTTGCCTAGCAGTAGCAGGCACAGATAGAAGGCCATTTTATTTACTAGCACAAGATTGATTGCCATAAACACATGAGCAATGCTTAATATACCTCTCCCCAAATGTAGCAACCCACAGCAATAAGCTGCGTAGCAACTCTCATCAGTATTTATAATGGACTTGCTAATGCATCCTCAGTTACTTACCGTACCTAGGGTTGCCAGCACAAAGCTGGAAATGAGCCACAGACTCGCATGGGTGCCCTTACCAGCAATACAGTAACACCACTATAGTTGAGCTTATGTCATTTTTTTATGCAATCAAATATGATGTTGGTGTGTTTCTGGAGACACTGTAGCATATGGGCAAAAGTGTGGTTTACCCACAGAGTTTTGCCAAAATACAGTCACATAGAAAATGATGTAAGTCTTTCAAGGCAATGGCATCAGTCCCCAATTTTTGCCTTTTATTTTTTTCTTCTGCCTCCTGTGGGAATCTGGGAAGCACAACTTTAGTTTGGAAAATTCCTGGATGACCTCACGCAGCAGCTTCTTGTAGATGCTGAAAAGCATAGGAGACAGCATGAAAGTAGTTGATTAGGTTTCCTGCCGAAGAAACCTAGGCCCCTTCCGCACATGCAGAAAAATGTGTTTTCAAACCACTTTCACAACTGTTTGCAAGTGGTTTTTGCTATTCCACACAGCTTCAAAGAGCATTGAAAGCAGTTTGAAAGTGCATTGTTCTGCATGTGTGGAAGGAGCCCTAGATGTGGAAGATGGCATAATACCACTGAATGAATTTAGGGACATTTCTCACTCACAAAACATATCACATGGCCTTGCAAAAGATGAAGGGACAGCTACCCAACCCCCTTAAATCAGCTGTTCATTACAAGGTAAGATAGTTCCAAGTTTCCCCTGAGTTCCCTACTGCCGGTAAAAGAAAATAGATGTCCAAACTGGTACACAAAAGCCATCAGCTGATTTAGTGGGAGACAGCAAGTGATACATTAAAATAGTCATCATATTAAAAAGTCGCCTGTTCAACATGCTTAGGGAAATTTAGAATAATAAAAAGTTATTATGGTAATAAAAAGTCATTATTATAATACCAAGAGAATAAAATAAATGCTTGTGTTGTTTGCTATATATGAAGCTGCACTTAAAAATCAGTTTCTCCTCTGATAATCCACATCCATTTGCTCACTTACATGATCAACATATAATCATTATCACCTAGAAGCGCCAGAAATAAATTACACCTGAACATTTTAGGTTTCGTAACAGCATTTCAAAAGAACCAAACAGGATCCAGAAAGAATAAAAAAAGAAAGTAGTGGAGATAACCACAAATGAAGCCCAAGGTACACAACTGCAGATGAAGAATCATAAGTCAATGGGAACAAACTGCAAAATAAGAAGTCCAAACTGCAGTATGAGGAAAGGGAAAGTCAGCACCCAGATGTTAAAAGAAGGAGTCTGTAAAGATGGACAGGCTTCAGTCTTGCAAATCAGCAATCAGTGGCAGAGTTGAAGCTCGCAGGTAGACCAATCTCAACCAGCTTCTGCTTTGCCAACCACTGGAACAAGGGAGGATGGAAAAGAGAGGTCGGGACTGAACTGGATTGGACGAATTAGGACTAATAAAAGGAAACACTTCTTCACACAACGTGTGAGTGGTGTTTGGAATATGCTGCCACAGGAGGTGGTGATGGCCACTCACCTGGATAGCTTTAAAAGGGGCTTGGACAGATTTATGGAGGAGAAGTCGATCTATGGCTACCAATCTTGATCCTCTTTGATCTGAGATTGGAAATGCCTTAGCAGACCAGGTGCTCAGGAGCAGCAGCAGCAGAAGGCCATTGCTTTCACATCCTGCACATGAGCTCCCAATGGCACCTGGTGGGCCACTGCGAGCAGCAGAGAGCTGGACTAGATGGACTCTGGTCTGATCCAGCTGGACAAAAAAAAGGATTCATCCACCTGCACTGAACTGACATGGTGGTGCCTCACAAATCTCCCATGTCATCGATATGCATGCCTGTGGTGGCCACCCACAACATGGATGCATGAGAAGATGAATGAATGAGTGTGCTTCTGGGTGACTGTTAAATTTTCATTTTTAATGAATGCTACATGAATACTGGATGAACCATAACTCACAAGTTTCCTTCTTGATTCTCACCTAAAAGATCCCGAATTTGCGACGCTGGTTTCGTTTAAAACCCACTTTTAGCACGGAACCTCACGGAGAATTATACTATTAAAAACAACACAATAAGAATAGTACAGTCGGCAGTGCAGTAACATTGAGTTACAATGTTAGAGAACAATGCAAACACATGACATTTTCTGCCCTCCTCATGGCCATCCAGGAGGCTAACAAATTTAAATATACCCAGAAGAGAGAGAGAGAGTTCCAGTTTTGTTGCTATGACTGAGAAGGTCTTTTTTCAGGGTCTATCTCAGATCTTTCAGCATCACTTTTGACTGGATCTTAAAACCATTAAACCCACCACCACCACCACCACCAAAAAACACCCCACATCCTTAAAACAATTAAAACCAGAGCTAAAGTGCATACAAAAACATAAGAACAGCAATTAAAACATTGGGCTGAAAGAAAGAATCATGGAAGGAAAACCAAATTAAAAAGAGTTTTGTTGCCATGACCGAGAAGGCCTTTTTTCAGGATCTATCTCACTTTTGGCTGGATCTTAAATCTGTAGCTCAAACCACTTTTCTGGGTCATCAGCTGAGATATGATCATCTCGTAGGGTTTTCAAGGCAAGAGATGTTCAGAGGTGGTTTGCCATTGCTTGCCTCCATGTCATGCTCCTGTATTTCTTGAAGGTCTTCCACTAACCTAATCTCAGAAGACGGGGGCACCTGAAGCAGGTTATCCAAAGAGGATCATAGTGGTTGGACTGTCTGGGCCCTGCAGGATCTTGGAGAGTTCCACAGGGCCTGTAAGACCAAGTTGTTCTACCAGGCCTTTGGAGAGACCAGCCGCTGACAGTGCCTCTGCCCCCACCCCTCTGCTTACAGGGGTCCCTATCATCATCGGGACCCATTATTCCTTTCTAGGGAGGGTTGTATATGGGTTCCGTGGGACATTATTTTAGAACGTAACTGTTTTAAATTGTATGTATGTTTTTATATATAATATTTTATATTGTTCACCGGCCTGAGCCCTTCGGGGATAGGGTGGTATATTAAATCCAAATAACAACAACAACAACAACAACAACAACAACAACAACAACAACAACAACAACAATAATAATAATAATAATAATAATAATAATAATAATAATAATAATAATAAACAACGATGATGATGATGATGATGATGATGATGATGATGATGATGATGATGATGATGATGATGATGATGATGATGATGATGATGATGATGATGATATACTCATAAGGAAGCAGGCAATCCTTTAGGTATGGTGAATCCCAAACCATTTAAAGCTTTAGTCAGTTCCTGTACCTTGAATTGTGCCAGGAAGCATATTGGAAGTCAATGTAGATGCACCAAGTCTGGAATGATATGGTCCCTGTGATCCACTCCAGTTGATACACTGGCTGTAGCATTCTGCACCAATTGAAATTTCAGAACAGTTTTCAAGGGCCATCCCATGTACAGCATGTTCAATAAGCCATATCATATAAATGTCAAAAATACAACAAAACTGGATTACAAAATTAGAGAAACAAGCAAACATGACCTTAAATTGGCAGAAATTTCCACTGTCTCCAGTTAAAAGCAGAACTTTGATAGAAATCTGGCAATCCCCGTACTACAGGGCTTTAATCCGTGGATGCAAGAGTTTTGCAAAGCTGCCTCGGATAATCTGACAGTTACCTATTAACCGAAAGGCAAGATTTAACAAACATCCTTGTTTGTTTTCTTTCATACAAGCCAACCTATCCCAAATCCAAATGTGAAAATGTGGTTAGTTGTGGGTCAGGAGAGAGCCGCATGTTCAGGAAGAGGACATAAATAGCCTTGTCTTCAACTGCACATTGCAGACAGAAACTCTACACAGTGGCCTGGTCTTTCAGGAGACTAAGGTAAGGCAAATTATTCTCAAAATCAGTGTGGTTGATTGCTGCTATTTTAAAAGAGTACTCTGACACAACACAGAAGAAGAAGAGTTTGGATTTATATCCCCCCCTTTCTCTCCTATAGGAGACTCAAAGGGGCTTACAATCTCCTTGCCCTTCCCTCCTCACAACAAACACGCTGTGAGGTGAGTGGGGTTGAGAGAGTTCAGTAGAACTGTGACTAGCCCAAGGTCACCCAGCTGGCGTGTGTGGGAGTACACAGGCTAATCTGAATTCCCCAGATAAGCCTGCACAACTCAAGCGGCAGAGCTGGGAATCAAACCCGGTTCCTCCAGATCAGAGTGCACCTGCTCTTAACCACTACGCCACTGGTGTCCTCAAGAAGTCAAGGGAGCTATCAGTGCACATTCCTCATGCAAGGAGAAGCTTAAAAATGGACGTTCTGCTGCTGCCATTTAAAGCTATGTTTGAGAAGGCACCATGACACCCCTGTTGCGTCTGGCAAGCCTTATTGCATCTGCCAGCTGGAGGGTGATCAAGAGGGTGATCCTGTCTGGACCCAATATCAAGCAGGTATGGGGATTCTCTGGTCTACTCAGCCCATTCTGCTAGTAGACGAAGAAGAAGAAGAGTTTGGATTTATATTCCCCCTTTCTCTCCTGCAGGAGACTCAAAGGGGCTTACAATCTCCTTGCCCTTCCCCCCTCACAACAAACACCCTGTGAGGTAGGTGGGACTGAGAGAGCTCCGAGAAGCTGTGACTAGCCTAAGGTCACCCAGCTGGCGTGTGTGGGAGTGTACAGGCTAATCTGAATTCCCCAGATAAGCCTCCACAGCTCAGGCGGCAGAGCGGGGAATCAAACCCAGTTCCTCCAGATTAGATACATGAGCTCTTAACCTCCTACACCGCTGCTGCTCCTTAACCTCCTACGCCACTGCTGCATAGTAGGGCTAAGCATCACCCCAGATTCTGCCCCATGAATAGAAAAATGTTTGGAGGTGCTGCAGAATGTTACCCTGGTGTTCCCTGTTACCATATCATGTGCCCATACAGGCCTGCCAGTTTGGGGGCACAATGTTAAACAAAGCCCAGTGTTGGTGGGTTCCACACAGCATACGTATAATGGGTTGCGATTGTCATAAAGCTGCTCCTGGTGCTGTGTGAACAGCTGCTGGTCCACGTGCAGCAGAACATTCTGTTGTGCCAGCAGCACCACCAGCAAATGGAGGAACGCCTGTGGAGCAGCTGAGCTGGACCACCCCCTCCAAGGCTGCCCGGTTCCATCCAGCTGCCAGGAACAGCACCCACCCCCACCACAGAGCTACACAAGGTTGGTTCACCCTGGGAAGCCCCCCAAGCTGTACCCCGGTACTGGGTGTACCCCAGGAGCTGGGACTGGTGGAACAACTGTGTCCTGGCTTTCTGAGGAAACAAGCAACTCCTGGATGGCCAACTTTCAGATGATCAGGAGGACACATTTGTGTGGCTTGCAGAAACCCTAAGACCCTGTCTGCAGCACCAGGACACCAACATGTGCTGCCAGTTGAGAAGTGGGTGGGCATTGCCCTGTGGCACCTGGCAAGCGTGAACAGTTGCCACAAGGTAAAGGTGCAATTTAGGGCCAGCCTGGTCACAGTGGCAGCATGTGTGCTTCAGTTTTGTCTGGTGGTGGTGATCGTGCCGTTTAAGAGGGTGATCCTGTCTGGAACCAATATCAAGCAGGTAGGTGGATTCTCTGGTCTGCTCAGCCCATTCTGCTGGTAGGGCTAAGCATCACCCCAGTTTCTGCCCCATCAATAGAAAAATGGTTGGAGGTGCTGCAGAATGTTACCCCGGTGTTCCCTGTTACCATATCATGTGCTGCAGAATGTTACCCCGGTGTTCCCTGTTACCATATCATGTGCCCATACAGGCCTACCAGTATGGGGGCACAATGCCAGAGCAGTGCATGGGGCATTACCCCTTCCCTGGCCATGCTGTGCTAACTGTTGTTGTTTCCTGTGAAGAGGGAAGAAGGGTTGGGTAGAGGAAGCAACCCTGAGAACTCTTGGGGGGCCCAAGTCATCCCCTGCCCATGGCACATCTCAAACATTCACAGGACCATGAAGTACATGTCACCCTGTGCCCAGGTACAAAGAGCTGGTTCCCCCAGAACACAGACAAGGTGCCCAGAAGCCCCATGATGGGGCCAGTGGCCAGTGGCCAGTCTGTGAACACCACAGGACTCTACCTGCAATACCACCTGACAGAGCACACTGGCCCCTGGCAATCTGGAGCACGTATTGAGAGGTGCCACCTGAACACCCTGCATACTAACCACATCTGTGTTTCCCTCCCACAGGTCATTACCAGATTTGCACAGCTGGGTTTCCCCCACTATGTAGGACACCCACCCAACACCCAAGACAGGTACAACACCAGAGATGACACCAACCTCAGGGAGGGCAGGACTATCAGGGACACCCTGTCAAGGTTTCTAAACAAAAGCTGAACAAGAAAACATACGGTTCATGCAAATCCACTCTGAAGAGGTACAATGTGGGGGTTGGGACATGTGCAAGGTCTGGGAGGCACCTGGTGTGGCCCTGGCATGCAGCTAACAGTCAAAATGTGCCAATATCTGTCTGCCTTGGCTCCCATGGGTCATGTGCCTATGATCTGCCTCTGACATAGTCCAAGTGGCCACTGCAGGTGGACGGCATCATGTTGTTCACGGCAACAGTGAAATAAAGTATATTTTTGCAGGCAGGTGGTGGTGCTTACTGTTTCCTGAGGCGGGCCATTGGGGATGGGATGAAGTGGGGCTGGTGCAGCGATCAGTAGTCTGCAGACTACTGACAAAGTGCTTCGCCAGACCACAGGTGTTTTCAGGCACACATCACTCTGCTGTCTGTGCTATCTATATACAATAGTGGTACCAATCAGGTGCCCTTACCTTATCAGGTTTTGCACACGATACAAGCTGTGCACTCAGTCCTAATCTGCACATGGCACCTGCTAAAAGGAGGGTCCAGCTGTCATTTAGATTTTGCTCATCTAAACACATGTTCTGACACCATTCCAGATACATAAGCATGCCCCTGGGGTCTTGGGGAGGGTTGGGGGATGTATGATCAATGAATGACCAGAAGGAAGTCATGGGAATGGGAACAGTTCACTCTGGGGCCCCTGCCCCATGGCTGCTAAACCCCACCCTGGGGTAGTCCAGGTGTTAGAGGCAGCCCATCTGGACTGGTGCAGTGACCAGCATCTAGTATTTCCTCAAGTGGGTGGAAAGGAGAACCAGGGTCCAGGGGAGAGGGTGGGTTTTTCAGCAGTAGGTCTGGCACCAGGCCTGCGCAGGAGTCCCAGTCCCACGACAGCCAACTCCAGGAAAACAGAAGGCCAGGAGGAGGGGGTGTCCTGATGATCCTGGGGATATTGGCCACAGGAACCTGTGAGTAGAGCCCGATGGCCAATAGCAGGGCAGCTGAGGATGCCCTGGAACCCTTCAAAGACCCATAGTGCAGGTCCCTTGCTGTAGTAACCAGGGATCTCCACATGGGAACCTGGTGTTTCCTGCACAACTGCACAGCTGATCAGGCATGTGTCTGTCCAGGAGTGTTTTTTCCAAAGGCCAATTACTGTCTTCTGCCAGGATTCCCAGCCTGCCATCCCCTGGGCATTTATTGCCTCTATGCCAATAGGACAGAAGGGGGTGTTCTGGCAGACAGAGGAGGTCAACCACCTGCTGGAGGCAGTCCAAAAGAACAACTTTGCCAGGTTGCTCATGGGGAGGACCTACAGGGTCATCATGTCAGTTTCGTTTCTGCTGAGCTGCTGACCAGCGTGGCAGCCCACCATTTCAGAAATTTCCCCCAAGCACATTTTCTCCCCTTGGCAGTGAATGTGCTTGTACACATTTCAGCCAAATGTGTATAGCAATGGTCCCATTGTGAACAATGGCCCCATTTCCTTTCCTTTTTATTTTTTAGGTGCTCAAAGCACGTAGCTAGGGAGATGCACACCTTTGGATGTGGATGGGACCTATTGCTTTGCTGCTTTTTTGGACAGATTTTATTATTTTGTATATCACAATGTTAAGGGGGGGGAGAGGGTGTTGCATGCTTCATGTTTACATGTGTTGTGGTTTCAAAGCCCAAAACTTATTTTTTTTTCCCACACTGGAGAAATGGGAGGGTTAGATACTACTTAGGCTCCTGGGGTTGCTGTAAATTCTCCACCAATTGGAAACGTTCCCTTAGAAAGGGCGGAAGGGGGGCTGTGGTGGTGGAACAGCCAATCAGAACACAGGGAAAATGGGAAGTTTGTGCCTGCGCTTTGCATTGTAAAAAAAAAGTGGGTTTGTGCAAAGGGACAGAAAGAAAATGGACGATTTCCTTCACCGAAAACGGGCATCTGGGTGAAGGACAAAAAACTGAATAAAATAATCCCGGATTCTAAAATACCGAATGTAACCCATTATTATTATTATGCCGTGCAGAATCGTCCATACTCTCACACTGGAATTTATCCTTATTTTCAAATCAAGCAAGTTCCTAAGAAATTTCTTAAACTAGCAACTTAAAATGGAGTGTCTTGCTCTTAGTATCACTAACACGTTACTTCCCAAAGTGTATGGCGTTTTGCATCTTATTATTTAAACGGGAATTTTGCTCATGCTTCAATTACTTTCTACCTTTCCCTTTTCTTCGTTGTCACATCTCAATTGTGCAGTATTGCCTCAGAACCTTGTTTATTTGCCTGTTCTAAGCTTCCAAGATTTATCATCTCGTAGTCTAAGATTCCATCTGGCAGCTACAACCTTTCACTAAAGCCAACTGTATCTGCACTGACTTTTGAGCAAAGGGTGAAATGTTAGGAAAAGGACTTTTTTTTTTTTTGCAGAGTTTAGCTGATGGAGGCAATCTGCTTCGGCCAACGTTTCTGAGGGAAGAGATGTTCTGTGCTGTTATCTAAATTGGTTTCTCTCCTAGCCAGGAGCCACGGCTTCTCTTGAACATGATGAGGGCGCTTTGTGAGAGCCTGCTCCTTCTGTTGCCCATGTGTGGAATCACCTCAGGTAAGCACAAATTTGAACAGATCTCTGTAGGCCATCTCTAGAAGGCCTTGAAGGGCAAAAGCACAAGGCAGAATTGCAACCATTTGCAGAGGGATTAATTGTCACAGCACACTACATGCAGGTGGAAGGTACTGATGGCAGGCATTCGGTTCAGTCTTGAGAGGGGAGAATGGTCAAACGTTGGTTTTGTTTGTTTTTAATTTAACAGCTTCTCAGTATTGAGGAATTGCTAAACTGGGAACCACTTTGACAGACTGTGAAGAAAAATGCAAGGAGTAGGAAGCACAGGGTAGAGGGTATGCTCATAGATAGCTGTGGTGTCCCACTAGCATGGTGGCCTCCAGATTCTGGTGTCCACTCAGTCCCTTCCCACATTCCCCCATTTGTTCATAAATCCATGCTCGTGACATTTTTCCTTCCATTTCTTCCCTAGCTCTGAGTTGTAATGTGGCACCAGAAATGCTGACACAGATCGATGCTAGCAACGGACAGGTCTTTGGTGTAAACGTTACAGGCAACATTTATACCTTGTATGGAACCACGTGGGTACAGTTGCCAGGGGCATTGGCCCATGTCACAGTCGGTCTTGGTGGCGTCTGGGGCGTGGATTCAAAACACAACATCTTTAAACTGGTGGGTGGCAACTGGAGACTTGTTCCAGGTATTTTAAGACAACTCGCTTTGTGTTAAGTTTGTCCATGTCTCTGTGTGTGTTTGGGTGTAAAGGAGGAAAAATATAGAGATGGATGTATAAAATGAATTAGTTTTAAACCCAAACTATGTTTTACAAAGTAAGCACAACTATCCACATAAGTCATGCACTTATCTCTGCTTCTGTGACAGTGAAGTTAGCTCAAAAGAATCACAACCCCATATTTCCCCTGCAAGCAAACCAAAAAAAATGTGCATATGGAGAGAACTGGCAAGCTGATGGAGAAGTATAAGCCTTTTCCTGTTTATACTCTGTTGAAAATGCTCTTCCATTATTTCTGCCAGATGGACTCTTGACCAGGAAATATTCCTGTCTACGGAAAAAAACAAGAACATTTTCTGGTTGTACAATTTGCCAGTATATTAGATTCTTCCACCCTTCCCCAAGGTTGGTGAAATTGGTTTATATGATTGGCTGCTCAAGGCATGCTTATACACCAGGTTTAAACTACATGGGGTGAAACTACTTAGAGTGTGCCAATCTAAATGCACTCATTACCCCAATTTCTACTTGATTTCTTTTACATATTATGGCATTTTGTTGTGTCTTTGTGGGAGAAATGAACAAACAAGCATTCAGTGTGCTAGAATTCGCAGTGTCAGACTGAAAAATTCAAATCATGGTGCATCTTGAATTCCAAAATGAAACCGATTTAAATTCAGTAAACAAATACATTTGCACACATGAACTAACAAATACTGTTATATACTGAAAACAAATATGATTAAATGTCAAACAGATAACTTCAATATTTAACAAATGTTCAAGTAGTCAGAGGCTTATCTGGAGAATATTCATCATTTATTTATTTATTTATTTATTGTTTGGACTTTTATACCGCCCCATCCCCGAAGGGCTCTGGGTGGTGTCATCAAACTACATGTGGTGGAGAAACATACGTTGGGAACAAAATGAATTCTGCTCTATTTGGTTGGCTTCTAGTCTCATCTCCTGTAGATTTAGACCTTCCTATTATGTTGCAGGTTTACTCAAACAGATAGATGCAGGTGGAAGCCAGTTGGTTGTTGGAGTCAACATGTATGATGACATCTACTGCATACCCAAGTCTTCAGCATTCTCTGCTCATCGCTCAGACCTACGCTGGGTCCATATTGCAGGAAAACTCAAATACTACTCCTGTGGGCTCTTGGGTTGTTGGGGAGTAAACTCAGCAGATGAGATCTATTACCGGCACAGCGTCACTCCAGATTCCTGTGCTGGATCCCGATGGGAGCATGTGCCTGGCTCACTTTCCATGATTGAGGTCGGGACTGAAGGAAATGTGTATGGAGTGAACAGAGATGGAAACATTTTTTGCAGGTACAGAATGAAACATTCAGAGATTGGGAAAGGTTTTCCTCTCCATATAGCTGACCATCTTACACATGAATCTATTATTCTGATACTAATTTAGCTACATGTGACAGAAGTGGACCCATCACTTTAAATGTGGTCTTCCCCATATACAATGCAGGGGGTGGGGAGGCTAAGAGCTAAAAGGATGGTTGCAAGATGGTGAACTTTGGCCGTTCCTGATTAGTGAAGGTGTTGTTCTCCTGGCCAAGTTCACTTCCGTATCGGAAACCAGCTGAGAGAAGAAGAAGAAGAAGAACAGAAGAGTTTGTATTTATATCCCCCCTTTCTCTCCTTGTAGGAGACTCAAAGGGGCTTACAATCTCCTTGCCCTTCCCCCCTCACAACAAACACCCTGTGAGGTAGGTGGGGCTGAGAGAGCTCCGAAGAGCTGTGACTAGCCCAAGGTCACCCAGCTGGCATGTGTGGGAGTGTACAGGCTAATCTGAATTCCCCAGATAAGCCTCCACAGCTCAGGCTGCAGAGCTGGGAATCAAACCTAGTTCCTCCAGATTAGATATACGACCTCTTAACCTCCTACGCCACTGCTGAGAGAAAAGTGACAGTAGAGGACAGGCAAGTTGCAGGGAAATAAACACCTGGTGGTGAAACAGTTCAGTGTTTCCCACCCACCAGCACATTTTGCTCTTCAAATGAGATTCCGCGCTCCCTCTCCTTCTCTTTCACATATGATAGGTGTAGCCTCTTATTTAAAGAGCCTCGTCTGCCACACTCTCATCAAGATTTTTTTCCTCTAAACATTTAAGGGACAGACTACACAAGTCTCGGGAAATCTGAGGTGACTGGGGAGATGATAGGTGAACATACCTTTCTTAAGTGCCATAGCTCTATTCTGATTTAAGGGCCTTTTATTTCCTCTTAAAATAATGAATGTTACAGCATCTGATCTATTGTTAACCACCTAATTAGTGAGAGGGCCCCTTCTAGTCTGAGCTCATCACATCCCAGAAACTTGGATAAGAGACCACTGAGGAAGTCCAAAGGTAGGCAGTGACAAACAACCTCTGTTAGGCCCCTTCCGCACACACAAAATAATGCGTTTTCAAACCAATTTCACAACTGTTAGCAAGTGGATTTTGCTATTCCACACAGCTTTAAAGAGCACTGAAAGCAGTTTGAAAGTGCATTATTCTGCGTGTGCGGAATGAGCCTTAGTTTGTTTCTTGCCTTGGAAACCCTACAGGGTTGCCATAAATCATCTGTGATGATAGCACTTCCCCCCACCGATGACTGAGAACATAAAGAGTTAATTCAATGGAGAATGTTGGGACTGATGCTCACCTTCATGGGTCTTTTGTACAGAGGACAAAAAAAGGATGATAATAGAGAAGGAAGGAGGAAGACCAAGTAGTAGGACTGGGTGGGTAGCATTTAGAGCAACTACCTCAAAAAGGGAGTGCAGAAGAAGCCCAGGCAATGTAATATTTTTGTTGGCATTCCAATTTACTCTTTATAGCCAGCTTATGAATTAGCCACAGCTGCCCATCTCCTTAATACTTGAATTTCCAATGAATATTCTAATACCATTTTTTCCAGACATCCTTAAAGTCCAAGCTATAAAAGCAATGAATGTATGATCTAGCAAGGTCTTCGCGTCCTAGATGACTGTAGCATCTCAGAATTCATGTCTATCAGTTTTTGTGTAACTCCATGGTCAATAATGCTTATACATATTTAAGGCACATTTCAAAAATTTCATCCCACAGCTACAAAGCAGAGATGCTAACCCTTAGAATATTCTTAATAAATCTTTTTGTAGGGGTGGAATCACCGCCGCCAATCCCATTGGAACCATGTGGGCACCTTTGAGCAATGACCTCAGAGAGATCAAACACGTATCCTATGACCTGGGCCAGCTATGGATTTTGACTAAAGAAGGAAAGACTTTGAACTGCAAAGGTTGAATCAGTCATTAATAATTTATTTGCTCACAATGCTTGCTTTGTTTATTATCGCCAGTGATGTCAGGACAGTAAACATGACCTCGTGGTCCAGGCAAATGCCTTCACTGTGTTATCCTGTCTCTTTCACTTTCTGCGTTTTCTGCAACACAATCCCCTTCCCTGCAATGAGACTTCTCCTTTAAAGGAAGTAAAACATCTGAGCCAGTTTGATATTACTTGCCAGCCTTCATCCCTTTTAGAAACTAGACCCAAAATAGCTGATTCTTAATATATATTTAATTTGAATTATTTGTGTAAATTTGTGTAAATTTGAATAGCCCTCTGGCAAATGTTTTCCACCATTGCCAGCACGGCCTGCTTGTAACTAATTTGAAAATGGCTAAATAAATATGGTAAGAGGCATTCAGAAGAACACCATGACATAACATGTTAGCTTGCAAATCTGGCCCCAAATTTGAATTTGCAGTGCAGATTCACCTGCTGAATTCCAGCTTCCTACTCCCTGTCATATTGCTTCACAGAACCCACCTCTTTCCTCCTTGTTGCCAGTTAAGGGATTGAATTGCCCTGACCTTGATTCACAACAATGACAATCGCTGGCGTGAGCACAGAAACTTTGTTCATGATGAGGAGTTATGGGACAGGTTCTGAGCTATGCTGAAATGGCAGGCCTGGAAGTTGCTGAAAACCCAAAGAAGACCCCAATGTGAAGGATATGAAAGGTGCAGACTAAATAAAAGTCAAGAGATACCTTTGTGTGATTAAAGGGTTTTCCCCCATAATAATAAAATACCTTGCAATTATATAGAGCTAATCTCAAGGCAAATATTTGTACCAAACTCAAGGCAAATATTTTACGCAATATTTGCACATGAACCCAGCTTTGGTGTATGTGGGGGAATGGTTCCTACCTTTCCTTCCTACCTCTAGATATTTAATGTTGGGTATGGCCAGAGGTGGGTCCTTTGGTGTGAGCCAAAGAGCAAGGTTTTTCTCTCTTGGCCCATAGCCCACCATTCAAAGCAGTGGTGTACCGGGTCCAAATGGCACCCGAGGGCATGACCACCTCCCTGAGACCGCCCTCCCTGCCCCCTGCCCCCCCTACACAGTATAGAAGCATGATATTTGGCAAGATAGGGACCACAGTAGGTAGAATATGGGGGCAGATACCAGGACTTCTGGGGCAAGCCAAGCTGTAGAACTAAGAACATAAGAACAAGCCAGCTGGATCAGACCAAAGTCCATCTAGTCCAGCTCTCTGCTACTCGCAGTGACCCACCAGGTGCCTTTGGGAGCTCACATGCAGGATGTGAAAGCAATGGCCTTCTGCGGCTGTTGCTCCCGAGCACCTGGTCTGCTAAGGCATATGCAATCTCAGATCAAAGAAGATCAAGATTGGTAGCCATGCATCGACTTCTCCTCCATAAATCTGTCCAAGCCCCTTTTAAAGCTATCCAGGTTAGTGGCCATCACCACCTCCTGTGGCAGCATATTCCAAACACCAATTACACGTTGCATGAGGAAGTGTTTCCTTTTATTAGTCCTAATTCTCCCCCCCAGCATTTTCAATGAATGCCCCCTGGTTCTAGTATTGTGAGAAAGAGAGAAAAATTTCTCTCTGTCAACATTTTCTACTCCATGCCTAATTTTATAGACTTCAATCATATCCCCCCTCAGACGTCTCCTCTCCAAACTAAAGAGTCCCAAACGCTGCAGCCTCTCCTCATAGGGAAGGTGCTCCAGTCCCTCAATCATCCTTGTTGCCCTTCTCTGCACTTTTTCTATCTCCTCAATATCCTTTTTGAGATGAGGAATAAGCAAGTTCTATTATGAATAAGCAAGTTCTATTATGCAACCAATACAAGAGGGATTGTAAGAGCAGAAGTCAAGACTGTGGCTGTTGCAAGTAAAGAAAGCCAAGAGCGACAACCAAAGAGAGTCAAGGAATGAGAAGGAAGGAATCAAGGAAACACAAGCAGAGGCCACTAAGCATAATCTTGAACCCAAGGCCAGGGGGGCTTTTGCTCAGGACATATTTTTAGCCAGGCCAGATCAGGAGGAACACACCAGTGAAATGCTGGAGGTTTGCAGCCACATTGATGCCTAGAAAAGTAATAGTGCTTCATTCGGTGCCCATTCCATCCAACAAGCAGGAGACCACTAGCAGATGTCTAATCGAGCAGTGCCTTTATCAAGCTTCAAGGCCATTCATACCTGGCTGAGCAGGTGAAAATGTTCATGTTCAAGACGGGCATGAGTATTGGTTCCTCAGTAAGTGGTGAGGTCTGTGTTATTCTACCCACCTCAGGCCAATCTTTGTTCTCCTTGTGATATATCTAGATTTATAACTGCTGGAAATGTCTGAACCTACTTATTTTAACTTGATTCTCCTCAACCTCTCTGTTATATTTTAAACTCATGCCAATAAAAGGTTGATGATGATGATACCTAGATTTACTGATGAGTGTATAAACATGACACTGGGCATTTCCCCACTCACCCTGATCCCCCCTATGCCACGCTGCTGTTTCCCAGCGTGCGGTGGCATCCCTGGTGCGCATCCGAAGTTCTTCAATGACCCCACGCTTCTGCGCTGGTCATCAGGCACCCTTTGCAAGAGCACCTGGGATGCCGTGCGCTGAGGGGGCGTGACAGCGGCAGCATCGGGGCGGCTGCGCTGTCGACGCCCCTGTCGTGGGGAGTGCCGGGGGACCCCGCGCTACTCTCCTTAAGTAGCACGGGGCTTAAGGTAAGTGGGGAAAGGCCCACTATTTATTTATTTATTTTGCTCTAGTTCCAGATTGTGACCAGGTGCCTGGAGCACTGACACAGATTGATGCTAGCAACGGACAAGTCTTTGGTGTGAACAGTGCTGGCAATGTTTATACCTCATATGGAAGCCCATGGACCCAGTTACCAGGAATACTGACCCACGTCACAACTGGTCTTTCTGGCGTCTGGGGCGTGGACTCAAACTACAGCGTCTACAAGCTCGTGGGGGGCAGCTTGAGGCTGGTTACAGGTATTCTAAGGCAACTGCTCCAGGGTTGCATGGACATGTAAGAAACAGAAACACAAGGAGAAAGGCACGCACAAAAAGGAAAGCTTATTAGCATTTTTCAGTCCATTAACCAGACAGAAGATCAGTAGAACCTTTTATCTTTTATTGAGAAAAAAAGGCCTCTTTTTATTAAGCAGGACAGAAAAAAAATTACAGGCATGAAAAACTAACCATACAATTACTGTGAAGATAAATGCCAACATTATCAAAGTCCGTAGCATTCTTACTCATAATATAGCAAGTAATAGCTTTTAAAAGCAACTCAGTTTTTAGCTTTTGTCTTACTGCTTTTAGGGATTATTAAAAAAAAAAGAACCAAATTATCACACCTAGTATTCTTGTGAGACTTCCAGAGAAATCAGATTTGCTCATCACAGGAGTGCATATTTATAACAAAATATCCATCTTATCATTTGCCAAATCTGATCTTTTATAAGTGGAAATAAGTGGAAATAAGTGGAAATAAGCCAATCGGCATGTACATGTGAGTAATATCTGATGGGCAGCCCCATCACGATGGTGCGTCAAGACTTTTTCTGCAAAAAAGCTCGCAAAAGCCTCACGCCGAATGGTTGAATTGCTGATATTTTTGATTCCATAAGAATTAAGTTAAGGACTTAAGGACTTAAACAATTGTGCCAGGTGAGATGCAATAAGAACATAAGAACATAAGAACAAGCCAGCTGGATCAGACCAGAGTCCATCTAGTCCAGCTCTCTGCTACTCGCAGTGGCCCACCAGGTACCTTTGGGATCTCACATGCAGGATGTGAAAGCAATGGCCTTCTGCTGCTGCTGCTGCTGAGCACCTGGTCTGTTAAGGCATTTGCAATCTCAGATCAAGGAGGATCAAGATTGGTAGCCATAAATCAACTTCTCCTCCATAAATCTGTCCAAGCCCCTTTTAAAGCTATCCAGGTTAGTGGCCATCACCACCTCCTGTGGCAGCATATTCCAAACTATTCCAATGGAGGCTGTGTGGAATTGTTTCCTATAAGGTGTTTTTGTAGCTTCATCACAAGTATGCTGCCAAACTTGCTCCAGAAGTCTCTGTTCCTGTTTTGTCACCCAGGGGGCTACGGTGGCCGGGGAATGGAAATGACTTCAGGGAGCAATAATCTCAATGGCTTTGGAGATCAGGGCATTCCAGTCCTCCACCAGCTCATCAAGGGAACCATCAGCGGGTCTAGGGTCTTGCAGAACATTCTGGAAGCCAAGTGAATCTATAAATCTCCGTAGGTGGACATAAATAAGTCTGTCACCTAAGCAGGACGGGCAGCAGGATCCACCCGGGCTTTCAGGACAAAGTTGTCAGACCACGGCACCTCCTCAGAGGAAATTAAGTCCCACAATCAGGAGGGTGCCAATGAGCCATAGGGATGTGACTGATTGCCAGCCATCAGTGCCACAGGAGGTGGCCCACGTCAAAGATCAGCTCCAGTGTTTGTTCTACTTGGTGTGTGGGATGTGTATTAACCAGGGAGAGTCCCAGTGTTGCCGCTGCTTGAGTAGATGAGGCTGCGTTAACTTGAATTTTGAAATCCCCCAAGACAATAAACTTGGAGAACCCCAAGGCCCACTCTGCCACAATCTCTCGTGGTTTTGGCAGGACATCTGTCAGTGCACTTTGCAGCCAGGACACCAGTAAAATGCCCAAACTCTCCACTGCATCCCACACCAGCCAGCACAATCAATACCAGAGATTGTTGGGATGGGGGCTGACCCAAAGGAGAAAGCCTCCTGAATATTACAGTTATACTTATTGCAGTGTTCTGTGAAATGTGTGCACCCACGAAACTCAATGCATGAAAGATTTTGCTTTGCTTATTCTCTTACATTAGGACAGCGATAGCGAATCTTTTCGAAACCGAGTGCCCAAATTGCAACCCAAAACACACTTACTTATCGCAAAGTGCCAACACGGCAATTTAACCAGAATACTGAGGCTTTAGTTTAGAAAAAATGGCTGGCTCCGAGGCGTGCATTACTCGGGAGTAAGCTGGGTGGTAGTCAGTGGCTTTGCTTTGAAGCAACCGTGCAACTCTTCCAATGGGTGAATCACGACCCTAGGAGAGCTTACTCAGAAGCAAGCCCCATTGCCAGCAACCAAGCTTACTCCCAGGTAAAGGATCGCGCTTTAGTTCTTCGCATGAAAATCAGTGGCATTTAACAGTACTTAACAGGGTTACCTACACTGCTTCCCCAACACTAGGTCTTAGGTTTAATGCTAATAATCGAGCCCAGCGGCCCAGCCAGCCTAGATGTGTGGGGGGGGGGGCGACTATGTTTGCACGTGCCCACAGAAAGGGCTCTGAGTGCCACCTCTGGCACCCATGCTATAGGTTCGCCACCACTGCATTAGGAGGTTTCCAAAATGTGCAACAGATGGCAATTCCAACCACTGTGTGATAGAAAGTATATGCCCCAGTACTTACTATATACGCTCCAGCATTCCTGACCGTTCAGTGAAGCTGAATCCCAGTTGGAGTTTGTGTCTCTAATGTATGGTTGCCTGGGCATATAACAAACCCACTCAGGGCTTTCTTTACATCAGCTGAAACCAAATCTCTTTGTGTGTATTGTGCTAAATGTGATTTAATCCTTAATTCATGCATTTTGATATAAGACTCCCTAAGACCTAGATCGTTTTGCTACTTTTCAGGTTTGTTCAAACAGATAGATGCAGGTGGAAACCAGTTTGTTGTCGGAGTCAACGTGAATGATGACATCTATTGCCTGCCCAAGCCATCAGCCGTCACTGCTGATGGTAGCTCACCACTGCCCTGGATCCACATTGAAGGAAAACTCAATTACTACTCTTGTGGGCCTCTGGGATGTTGGGGGGTTAACTCCACAGACGCCATCTATTTCCGGCATGGTGTCACCCCAGATTCCTGCGCTGGAACCAGGTGGCAGAGTGTGCCTGGCTCACTTTCCATGATCGAGGTTGGCACAGAAGGAGATGTGTTCGGAGTAAACAGTGCTGGAAACATTTATCGCAGGTACCACTCAGAGGACTCTTGCCTTGAAAAGTATCTTTCCTTTGAAAGTTTCGTGCCATTCACAAGAGGCTGTAGCATGTACCGTATATATTCATGTATAAGTCGACCCGCATATAAGTCAAGGCATCTAATTTTACCACATAAAACTGGGAAAACTTATTGACTCGCGTATAAGTCGAGGGTGGGAAATGCAGAAGCTACTGGTAAGTCCTGATTCTCCCTTTAAATCCACTCAGAAGGGGTGGGGGTGATTTAAAGGGAGAATCTGGGGAAAATTTGAGGGTGCCTGTCAGGGGAGGAATGTCTATGTTAGCAGTACCAACATTTCAGAGTATCTTTAGGAGACCCCCTGATGATACCACCCAGGTTTAATAAAGGTTGGTTCAAGGGGTCCAAAGTTATGGACCCTCAAAATGTAGCCCCATCTACTATTAGTTCCCATTGGAACAATGGAGGCATCCCCTTTGGGGGTCCATAACTTTGGACCCCCTGAACCAAACTTTACCAAACCTGGCTGGTATCATCAGGAGTATCACCTGATGATAGCCTGAAATTTTGGTGCTGGTAGCCTTAAAACTGCACTCCCTGGAAGCCAACAAAATAAAAACCCTAAAATATTTTTTAAAATACACCTCACTCACGTATAAGTCGAGGGGGGCTCTTTCAGCACAAAAAAATGTGCTGAAAAAGTCGACTTATATGCAAGTATATATGATATTGAACCACGGTAACAAAGCAATGACTTGGGATTTCAGTTCCTTAGTAACCGAGCACCTGTGTTTCAAGTGGTGTTTGAGTACAAGCCATTCTCAGCAAGTCGTTGGGTTGGGTTTCAATCTCAACCATGATCATCTCAGAGCCAATCAACACATTATACATATTCGTGATATCTTTCTAAATGAAAACACCTCCTGTGGCAGAAACCTTGAGAGGAGGTCCATCAGGGAAGGAAGAACCAGTATGGGATACCAGTTAGAGGGCTGGACTAGGATCTGAGAGACACAGCTTCGAGTTTCTACGCTGCCATGAAAGTTCAGTAGATTCCTTTTGTTTCCACCTGATATTCCCAGCTTCCAGATAGCTCAGGGACTACAATTCCCATCAGCCTCTGTCAGCATGGCCAATTGGCCATGCTGGTAGGGGCTGATGGGAATTGTAGTTCCTGAACATCTGGAGAGCCGCAGGTTCCCTACCCCTGGCCTAACCTAACCTATGCCTTCTTTCAACCTAACCCAGCTCACAGGGCTGCTGTTGCAAGGATAAAATGGAGGATTGGAAAATGATGTTGTGAACCACTTAGTGGTGGCGAATCTTTGGCACTCCAGATGTTATGGACTACAATTCCCATCAGGCCATGCTGGCAGGGGCTGATGGGGATTGTAGTCCATAACATCTGGAGTGCCAAAGGTTCGCCACCATGGACTTAGGATCGCCACTGCGGAGAAAAGCAGGGTATAATAAATAAGGCTACAAAATCATTTTCCCACCCAGAATAACAAACTGAAGGTCAAAAACATGGTGACTTACTATATTTATACCTGAAGATTCTTTGAGAGGGCAAAAGCACTGGGAGGGAGGACGAGAGACTTTGAGCAGAAAAACAGCAAGCAGGGGAAAGCGCCTCTTGACCCCTTCTTCCTCCAATTATTTGTATTTTTAAACAAATAAATCAATGGAGGAAAATTGCCTGCAATTAAATGCAATGTGGCTTTGGAACACTGAAAACACCTTTCTTAGGGGGCCACTTCAAACACTCACTCAACCACGCCGGGGGCACTTTTGCATCAGAATGAAGATTTTTAATCTCTCATAATTTTTATTTTCTCCTGGCTTCTGTTCTTTTGTCTTTAACAAACAAAGAAAGAAACATTGGTGGATTCCACACAGCACATTTATAACGCGTCGTAGTCGTTATAAGTGAACCCGTTTTTTCTTTTTTTTCCATTTGCATGTGAGCTGTCCAGGAAGTGATTTGAGCCCATTGAAACAATTCGGGTTGTTTTCGTGCCTTCGCACAAAAACACTTCTCTTTTTTAAAAAAAAATTTGTGCACATTGCATGCAGAGTTGTGAAGGCTTACAAAAATGAACCCCCATAGACATGCCAATTGTTCTGCAATCTGATTGGCTGTACCTGTGTAGGTTCAGATGTTCAACACACAAAAGAAAAGAAAAAGGGGCTTTCCTGCAATGAACATAAGAACATAAGAACTTGCCTGCTGGATCAGACCAGAGTCCATCTAGTCCAGCACTCTGCTACTTGCAGTGGCCCACCAGGTGCCTTTGGAAGCTCATGTGCAGGAGGTGAAAGCAATGGCTCTTCGTTGCCGTTACTGCTGCTCCCTCGAAGCACCTGAGTCTGAGTTAAGCAGCATTTGCACTCTGAGATCAAGGAGGATCAAGATTGGTACCCATAGATCGACTTTTCCTCCATAAATCTGTCCAAGCCCTTTTTAACGCTATCCAGGTTAGTGGCCATCACCACATCCTGTAGCAGCATATTATCCAAACACCAATCACACGCTAAGCCAGTGAAGAAGTGTTCTCCTTTTCTATTAGTCCCACTTCTTCCCCAGCATTTTCAATGAAGGCCCCCCCTGGTTCTGCATAATGTGGCTAGACAACAATGAATGCAAGTTAAGAGTAGATCAAGCAGCGGCTTTTGAATTTATAGATACTTCCAGATGTTCATGGACTACAATTTCCATCAGCCCCTGCCAGAATGGCCAATTGGCCATGCTGGCAAGGGCTGATGGGAATTGTTGTTCATGAACATCTGGAGTGCCATAGGTTCGCCACCACGGCTACAGATCAATGAGTGAAATGGCAGTCATACCATACCTCGCTGCCATGAGGGCAAAAATCAGATTCTCCTTGAAATGGCAGATGCTGGCGAAAGTTGAAGAGAAAGGGTGGAAGGGAGGAAAATAAAGCATCTCCTGCCTGTTGTACTTGCTCAGGTGCACCTTCAAAAAGATAAACCTGGGTTGAGAGAAATATGCTGGGTCTGAGTCATTTTGGGGAAGCAGACCTGTGTGAAGCTCTTCCCAACAATGCTATGTACAACATCCTGAAGACACCATACTTGTGCCGTGTGGAATCTACCACTGTTAGGCCCATTCCTCAAAATGAACTTCAAGGATAGAATGTTGTGGGTTTTCTAGGCTGTATGGCTGTGTTCCAGTAGTATTTTCTCCAGATGTCTTGCAAAACCTCCTAGTGATTCCGGCCATGAAAGCCTTCGACAATACAACTTCAAGAATGAGGAGAGGCTGCAGCGTTTGGGACTCTTTAGTTTGGAGAGGAGACATCTGAGGGGGGATATGATTGAAGTCTATAAAATTATGCATGGGGTAGAAAATGTTGACACAATACTTTCTCACAATACTAGAACCAGGGGGCATACATTGAAAATGCTGGGGGGAAGAATTAGGACTAATAAAAGGAAACACTTCTTCACACAACATGTGATTGGTGTTTGGAATATGCTGCCACAGGAGGTGGTGATGGCCACTAACCTGGATAGCTTTAAAAAGGGCTTGGACAGATTTATGGAGGAGAAGTCGATCTCTGGCTACCAATCTTGATCCTCCTTGATCTCAGATTGCAAATGCCTTAGCAGGTCAGGTGCTCAGGAGCAGAAGCAGAAGGCCATTGCTTTCACCTCCTGCATGTGAGCTCCCAAAGGCACCTGGTGGGCCACTGCGAGTAGCAGAATGCTGGACTAGATGGACTCTGGTCTGATCCAGCAGGCTAGTTCTTATGTTCTTATGTTCTTATGCTCATTTTCATGCAGAGCTACATAAACAGCTGCTTTATTGCCTTTCTTCCTAGGGGTGGAATCACCAAAAACAATCCCACTGGAACTTCTTGGGCACACGTAGACAAACAAGCTGGAAAGGCCAAACATGTGTCCTATGACCTGGGCCAGCTATGGATTGTCACTTCAGAAGGGGACATCTTCAGATACAAAGTGTGAATTGACCTTTAATGTCTAACTGCATGTTGAGAAGGATGTCAAGAAATTTAAAGCAGCAGCAAATTGATTCAGCCAATGTTTTCTTTAAAACTGTCGCCTTCATGGCTTTTTAATGGGTTGTTTTGAACTAAAATTAAATCCATCCACCTGAGTCTTTGGTTATGTAAATATATCTTCCTTTGTTTCAGAAAGGACACTTCTCTCTAAAGAGCAAACCCAGGTTTGTTATCAAATGTGCATGACTCAACCAGGACAGGAAGCAACATGGCACCTCTGAATGCCCCCCTCTGACAGCTGTATTTCTCATTATTTATTTTATTCACACTTTGCATTAAATATATACTTATAGCATCTATACCAGGGGTAGGGAACCTGCGGCTCGAGAGCCGCATGCGGCTCTTCTGTCCTGCACCAGCTCCACTTGTTGCCACCGGGCGCCATCCTTGCCCGCCTCTACAGGGGAGCAGGGTGGGCGCATCTCAATTGCCCATTGCCAGTTGGGTCAAGCACTCATCGGTTTTCTCCCCTCTTGCCCGGCCTTTGTTCGAGCTGGGCGATGCGTTCCTCGGCGGCAAGGCCAAGCCGCTGCCTGGTCTCTTATCATTCTGCCCAATTCCTGTATGGCAGCAGGCTGTGCATCCATGCACTTCTCAGAATGAGTGGAGTAAAAGGTTAAAAAAACCCAATATATACAGTGTTATCTTTATTTTAAATGTCAAAAATTATTTGCGGCTCCAAGTGTTTTCTTTTCCCGTGGAAAACGGGTCCAAATGGCTCTTTGAGTGTTAAAGGTTCCCTACCCCTGATCTATACAAACTTACTTAACACAATGCATAAAGGAGGCTTAAGGTTCTACATACATTTACAAAAATCTGTGGCCTTGAAGACTGCAAGGCTCAGATGGGAAAGGAAGAATTCATGGGCATAAATTGGGCATCTTTTTAAAAAGGATATATGGTACCCTTGCACATTTCTGTCTGCTGCCACGTGGGCCAGTGTTACGCTTAGGGTTGCCAGCTTTTCAACTGGTCCCTCTAGCTGTCCCTTTAATGTCAGTTTGATCTGCAGCAATTATCCAGTAATGTTATTTTGTTCCACATCATGAACTGTGTCAACGGCCCATTTCTGCATATTAAATCTCTACTTAAAGGGACGGTTCATTTTCTCCCCCATCCTTGTGGCCTCTCCTAGCTTTGATATGGACTGATGCATTTGTATGTGGCAGAATGAAATCCTACAGGTCAGCTCAGCTGCCCATGACAGGTATTTGAAACAGCACCAATCTGCAAAAGACGGTCCCACCACAAAGACAACTTCAGCCCTCATTTCAAAGCAGTCTCCTGCCAAGTCACCATTTTTTCTCCAGGAAGGACTCGTCTGCTGCCAGTTGAAATGAATGGAACCCCACTTTGACAGCGATCTTTTCGAAAAGATCATATCAAATAATCAAACCCGGATTTGCAAGATTGAACCATAATCGGGGAAGACACAGAAATGCATGGAACAAATGACAACATCACACGGATGTGCCTGACATATTTGTCTGGAATATTCATTTGGTAATAAACCTAGATGAACCAGTAATCCAATGCAGTATTAATTCAGCTACATGAGATTAATTTACTCTCCATGACAGAAGCTGGGCTGGGGGAGATGTGTTCGGGGTGAACAATGTGGGAAATCAGAGGCGTAGCTAGGGAAAATGGTGCCCGGTGCAAAATCTGAGTTTTGCGGGGGCCCCCAATGGGCAGCCACTGTGATGCTGGAATCCACCCCCGAACAGCATCACTTTCAATGGTGTTTAAACTAGACAACCCAAATTCTCCTTTTAAATCCACCTTAAAGGGAGAATCTGGGGTCCACAGTTAAAACAGCATTGAAAGTGATGCTGTTTTGGGGTGGAGTCTCCCCCATCCTGAAACAGCATCACTTTCAATGTTTAAACTGGGGACCTCACATTCTCCCTTTAAATCCATGCCGAACGGGGGGGGGGGGGGGTTAAAAGGAGAACCTGGGGAAATTTGCGGGGTGCCTGCTGTCAGGCATGCAATTGTTAAGCTAGCAGCACCAAAATTTCATGGTATCTTTAGGAGACTCTCCTGATGATATCACTCAGGTTTGGTGAAGTTTCGTTCAGGGGGTCCAAAGTTATGGACCCTCAAAGGTGTAGCCCCCATCTCCTATTAGCTCCCATTGGAAGCAATGGGGGTGGGGGCGCCCAGAGACGATTTGTCTCTGGGTGCCATTTATCCCCGGTACACCTCTGATTTAAGGTGATCATCATCCCCAAGCAAAGCACAACTGTTACCTGCTGGCCCTATGTCACAGGGACATGGCTTGGACCTTGATGATAATGATGTATGCCCTGGAGGCAGGGCCAGTCACCTCCTGTGGCACTGATGGCTGGCAGTCAGCCTCATCCCTATGGTTCACTGGCACCCTCCTCATTGTGCAGACCTCATCAATTGGTTAGGAGGCCTGGCAAGATGTAGATGACACCCAGCTCTGTTTCTCCTTAACAGCTAAGCCAGGTGGGTCTGTGGAAGTTCTGAATAGGTGTCTAGAGGAGGTCATGGAATGCAAGAGGATTGATGAACTGAAGCTCAGTTCAGACAAAGCCAAGATGTTGATGCTCAATGGAGAAACTGCCAAGGGACTCTGGAACCAGCCTGTCCTAGGAGGGATTGTACTCTCACTGACAGAGCAAGTTTACAGCTTGGGGGTGTTACTGGATCCTGACCATGTGGTTGAATGCTCAGGTCTCCTTCATGGTACACAGCACCTTTTATCAGCTCCAGCTAGTTCACCAGTGCAGACATCCTCAGAAAGAATGACCTGGCCACAGCAACTCATGTGCTCTTACCACATCCAAATTATATTACTGCCATGCACTTGATATGGGGCTGTCTTTGAAAACTGTTCAAAAGCTTCCACTGGTCCAAAATACAGTGACTAGACTACTACCATGTTTCCCCGAATATAAGACAGTGTCTTATATTAATTTTTGCTCCCAAAGATGCGCTATGTCTTATTTTCAGGGGATGTCTTATTTTTCTGTGTTCTGTTCGTCGGCCATGCTTCCAAACAAAAACTTTGCTATGTCTTACTTTCGGGGAATGCCTTATATTTCACACTTCAGCAAAACCTCTACTATGTCTTATTTTTAGGGGATGTCTTATATTCGGGGAAACAGGGTATCAAGGATTGGTTATAGGGATCCTATCACTTCTGTGCTGAAAGATTTGACCTGATCACCCATCTATTTCTGGGCACAATTGAAGTGCTGGCTCTTACCTTTAAATCCCTAAATGGCTTTGGGCTCCCATACAACCAGTTAAGATCTGCCTCTGCCTCTCAAACCCTGCCCCTGCCTTTAAAGGTGACTATGGGGGCATGGGAGGTGACAAGAGACAAGGCATTTCCTGTGGTGGCACCTTGACTTTGGAGCGTCCTTCTCCTCCTCAAAGCTTGCCAGGTGCCTACTTTACTCTCCTTTGGGCATCAGGCTAAAACACAACTTTTTACCCAGACTTTTAATTATGGGTTTTGTCTTATCAGCTTCTTAATATTCTACTTTTGTTTTATGGACAGTTTTGCTGCTGCTTAAATCTAACGGCTTATTTTTTTTATTGGCTATTTTTTTTAATTGAGCATTTTTAATTGTAAGCTGCCTTGAGCAGAACTCTAAAGAGGCAACATATAAATATTCTAAAGAAACAAATTAAATGAGACTGCGCTTTTGGATGGCACTGTTTCATGTCTTATCAGAACTCCAAGTGGGAGGAGGAATGACCAGAGGCTAAAAGCCATAGCTGTGATTCTAAAGGAGATTATGAAAAACACAGTTTTGCCCAGAGGTGGCATCAGTCACTGCTCTGGATTCTGCCAGCTGCCCAAAGTCCCCCACAGCACAAGCTGTTGCCCAACACTCTATCCAACACACCTCCATCCCCCTACACATACACTCACCCAGGAGGTTGGAGCAGCCCCAAGAGGCAGTGTTGGATCAGGAGAGTCTGCCAAGGCCATCTCAGCTCCTGAAGAGATTGTTGATTACACACAGGTTTTCCCCCATCCCAAACTCATAGGCGGTTTCCACACAGCCAAGGGAGAGACCCTGCATTGGCATTAATCATGCCGATGCAGGTTCTGGAGCTGTTCACACAAACGGCCCCATGGGATGCGCAGCTGTGGGAGCAAACGCCATTGTCATTTTTTCCTGCTCCGCTAAACAGCCGCCGCTATTCAACTTCTGCTGGCATCGCTCCTGTCGCTGTTCCAGAGGAGTGGAAGGGACACGCCTCTGGCTGGCCACAGCGACGGCTGAAGCAACCGAGACCAGGGGGGCATGTCCCCTTCCCTCCTCAGAGCAACGATCCAGAGCCAAACACAGCTGCCAGCAGAAGGTAACGCAGGGCGCTTGGGGCCGGGAGGGTAGGGAACTGCCGGCTTCCACCTCCCGCCATTCGCGATGGCAGCAGATGGAAGCTCGGCGTTATGCAGGAAAACTCTCAAGCTCCCCAAGCGAGTTTTGAATACACCGTTTTGGCGGGGACAGAGCGCTGCTGCATCGATTTGGCAGCGGCGCCTGTGCAAAGGGTCCCTGCCAAAACAGTGTTTTACCGGGCTGAAGCCGTTGCTTTCAGCCCGTGCAGAAACCGCCATAGTGATGCAGATCAGAGAAGCCTTACAGCTTCTAAAACCTTCAAAAACTCTTCAGGTCAGCAGGCAAAACCCAAAAAAAAGGCAGCAGGCAAAACAGAGGAAGCAGTGGGAAGTGGCTGGCTCAGCTGGGGATGCCTTACATGGGGAGGATCCTGCATTTAGACAGAAAACCATGAGAAAACACCACTGAGGTGGAAAAGAGCCATGGGGTAAACACCGCATGCATTATAGGCCTACATTACCTTAACAAGCCACACCAATCTGCAGCGTAATATTGCTGATCTGTAGCTGCATTAGTCTAAAACCTGGTAGCTTAATAGTTCGCACCAATCTGCAGCTGCATTAGTTACTTTACATAGGCTGACAAGATGTAGTGATTAGGACTGTAAGAAAGTTGTACTCTGAATATTTTAAAGGGTTGTCTAAGTGCCAAATCTATTGTGATTTTTAAAATTGTTTATCACTTACGTAAGCTGCCTAGAGACACTAATAGCAGCAGTGGCGTAGTGGCTAAGAACAGTGGCTAAGAGCAGGTGCACTCTGATCTGGAGGAACCGGGTTTGATTCCCAGCTCTGCCACTTGAGTTGTGGAGGCTTGTCTGGGGAATTCAGATTAGCCTGTGCACTCCCACACACACCAGCTGGGTGACCTTGGGCTAGTCACAGCTTTTCGGAGCTCTCTCAGCCCCACCCACCTCACAGGGTGTTTGTTGTGAGGGGGTAAGGGCAAGGAGATTGTAAGCCCCTTTGAGTCTCCTGCAGGAGAGAAAGGGGGGATATAAATCCAAACTCTTCTTCTTCTTCTAATATGAGGTGGGGTATAAATACTTACAAATAAAAATAAACCAATACTGTGGTGGTATTCAAACATAGGTGCATCATCTGGGTTGAGCCATTAGTCCGTCAGCTCAAAGTTTTTATCAAAGGACTTTTAGCCTATAGTGCTAAGTGAAAACATCCACAGGGTTCTACTGATAAAGGACGGAATCCACCAGAAGGCAGGATTTCCACTTTGCAGAGTGCGACATTCTCGCCTCCCTCTTCCTGCTGCATCTCCAAATGTCCCCTTGGAAGGCTGATCCTGTCTGCAGAAAGGATCAAGTGGATTCAATTAGATCTGTTAGCAGGTGGAGGTCATGGAGTGGCATTTTCTCTCTCTCTCTCTCTGCAACCCACCCAGGTTCCAGCTATAAGTCACAACATCCTTATGGTTGCTGATCCTTTGAATCTCATGTACAGTCAGAGTATTGTGTCTCGCAGACACACAACAGCTCTTTTCAGTTTGTGATCACTGCATATGCAGAAAATCACACACAGACAGCTTACTTGTCCACAAATCACCCCACAGAGGTGCCAGTGGCTCTCCTAGGAAACTTACAAGCAGCCATGTAAGTAATGTGATTTTTTTACAACCAAACAAATAGTTCAGTTTGCAGACACGATAATGGTATGGAGGTGAGCATTGTAAAATCACCTGTCTCTGAATGCTGTGGTCTCAAACACAAAAGAGACAGTCAGCCATTGGGAGGCACAAAACTCCCCAACAAACACAAGAGTCGATTCCCCACTTACCATCTGCTGCGGCTTCTCTCGCCAAGTAGCGTGGGGTCCCGCGGCACTCCCCACTACAGGGGCAGCAACAACGCAGCCACCCCGACGCTGCCACTCTCACGCCCCCTCAGCACGCATCATTCCTGGCTCCCTGCATGGAAGGGCTTTTGAAAACTCCCCGCCAAGCCTTTCCCCTGCTGGCTCCCATGGATCGCCTCGTCCCTCCTTGGTTTGAGTCGCCATGCCAGGGCTGGAGAGCGGGTGAGGGAAGAATGGTTGCGGGAGGGAGGGAGGGAAGGTGAAGGCTGACTGGGGTGGGGAGGCATTAACCCATGCTCAAGAACACCCGTTTCTTATGAGCACAGTCTGCCTCCGCTTTCAATTGAAGTGGGAAAACAGCCAAACACAAGGACTTGTTAATGTGTCAGTGGAATTGAAGTCTTCCAAAATGTTGTTCCTGAGGGGGGCGGGGGTGTTAAGGCACTCTCATTAACAGCATGGGGGGCAAAGTGGGGGGAGTCTGGTTCAGGAGGAGGTGAAATTGGCCAAAATTAACCCACCCTTCTCTGATGAAAAAGAGATACTCATCCCTCCTTGAAAACAAGTGAAGGGACACAAGCCCAGCAGCACCGTTGCATGCTGAGTTACAGCTGTCTGGCATGTAAGAGAATGAATAAAATCAGTTCTGCCCTATCTTACGATACACTCACAGAGACTTAAAAAATCTTTTGTAAGATTAATAATCTTGAAGCAAGGAGCCAGTACCAGGGTCAGACCCTGACACTCCAATCAACACCAGGGCTCGCATGCGAGTGCATCCCACCCGCCAAGCGACTGAGGTGGCTTTATTTGATAAGCTCTTAAGGAGGTGGTGGTGTTGACCTCCTCTGGATGGATAATAAGAAGGTATCGTCTCCCATCGTCTGTCAGGTGGCTGTTAGTGCAGAAAGAAATGACACCTTCGCAGACATTATAATTAGACACATGGAAGTTGTTGGAAGGGTGGATTTCCACTGCAGCTAGTTAAATGAAATCACACCGGATTGGAAAGAGCATTTGGTTCTCCAATCAAGATATGTTAGCAGTCCTCTTAGTCAATGGGAGAAACTAAAAAGCACAAAAAAGCAGCCCATTTTTAAATTAGTGTTCACTTTTTCACAATTTCATTTATAATGGTCCAAATGAAGCTTTGAAGTGGGATGGGAAACATGAAGTATTACAGGAAATCTTAGACCAGCTTCTCACTTTGCACATAGTTACCAATGCTTTTAAAACTATTTTTTTTATTATTTTTCAACACTTATTAAACATACAAAAGAAAGAAAAGGAAAGGGAATAATAGAACGTAATAGAAAGTAAAGGAAATAATAGAAAATAGACATAATTGCATCAAATAGACACAATTAAATCAAAAAAGAAAGATGTATATTAAGTACATATTACATAAAGTACATTAAGTACATATTACATAATATTAAGTATATTAAGTCCACATTACATAATGGATTCCAATATAACATTTTCTAATTGTTAGGGAGACTTTATAAAGTTTTAAAATCTTTATCATTTATATACTTCTAAACATTTTTGCTACTCCTTTAATTATATCTTAAACATTGTTAAATTTCAAACTTTTAGATATTTTATTATTACATGGTCAAGAGGTTGATATGAAAAATAAAGACTCAATTTCTCCTCAAATTCGTCTTTTGGATGTCAGTTCACAAGATTAGTTCGTTTGGCCACGATGGCATATTCTCTGATTTTATCCTCCCAGCATTCTATTGTGAGGCTGTTATCAGATTTTCAGTTTGTTGAGATTATAACTCTTGCAGCAGTTATTAAGTGCCAACACAGTTTATTCAGTTTCTTAGGCTGTTTTTGCATGGTCAAAATATCCTGGGGTGAGCACAGAAAATATCCCTGTGCAGCCTTGAATTCCGCACGGTTCCTGAAGCTGCACAGGGTCTGCCCCAGAGTTGCCCTGCAATATTTACCTTAGCCCAACATTTTCAAAAATCGCCCATTTGGAGGTTCTGTTAAAAAGTCGCGGTGTGACCCTGCTTATGCCTGTACCGTGCAAAAACCAATCAGGAGCAGGACCAGTTTATTTTCCCACCCAGTTGCCTGATCTCCCCACCTGACGTTCATTCAAACTGCCACTCAAAAACAACAGCTAATCAGAATGTGGGACACTGGGCAAGCTTGCAGGTGCTTTCAGCTGCCACTCAAAAGCAACAGCCAATCAGAACAACCACTTGATCTATTTTCTTCAGTACAAGCTTTATTTTTAATTAGCAGACCTATTCACTTGTTTTCTCCCTCTGAAAGCAAAATCTTATTTTAAACCATTAAAGATACAGATCAATTTCTTTCATTCCCACAGCATATACACAAAAACACCAATTGCACATATACAAAAACACCAATCAGGAGCAGACCAAGTTCATTTTTCCTCCCAGGCTGCCTGATCTTTCGGCCTGACATCCATTCAAGTTGCCACTCAAAAACAACAGCCAGTCAGAACGCGGTACACTGAGCATGCTCAGACATGCTTCCAAAGTAAATACAGAAGTCCAGCTCATGCAGAGTAAACTGGAGCATTTCTTACTGATCCTAACTTTGCTCCTGGGCAGAAGCTGGGAGCCATGCGTCGGCAGAAACTGGGATAAAATAGCGCCAATATATATGATCCCGGTTCAACCCCAGTGTAATTGTGCTGTGCAATAAAGCTTTTCTGGCAGTAAACCCAACAGCACTGTTTTTGCCATAAGAGGAAATTTAAATTTGATTATTGATGAGGAAGGGAATTTTAAATCCAATCGCAAAGGGCTATACCTGGACTATTCCACAATCACAAATAGAGTCATGAGGGCAGGCAGAAAGACAGGCCCTCTGGTGCTGCTGGGTTATAAGTCCAACTGGAAGCTGCTCATGGCTGGCAAACCAGATCTGGGTAAGGAACACCTGCAGCCCACTACTCTTGGACAGCTGGCACTGGCAGGGAAAGCAGGCTCACTGCAGGTGGACATTCAAGCACCATTGCTGTAGCAAACGAGGGAGGCCAGCCAGGAGTTAAGAGAAGAAGAGAAGAGAAAGTTTTGGATTTATATCCCCCCTTTCTCTCCTGCAGGGGACTCAAAGGGGCTTACAATCTCCTTGCCCTTCCCCCCTCACAACAAACACCCTGTGAGGTAGGTGGGGCTGAGAGAGCTCTGAGAAGCAGTGACTAGCCCAAGGTCACCCAGCTGGCGTGCGTGGGAGTGTACAACCTAATCTGAATTCCCCAGAGAAGCCTCCACAGCTCAGGCGGCAGAGCTGGGAATCAACCCCGGTTCCTCCAGATTAGATACACGAGCTCTTAACCACCTACGCCACTACTTCTAAGGTGTGTGACTGTGGCCCCTTCTGCACATGCAGAATAATGCACTTTCAATCCACTTTCACAGTAGATTTTGGGACAGGAAACATAAGCCAAGCACTGGGAGCGTATCATAGTGAGGAAAAAGCCAAGGGTTAGAGCAGTGTAGAAATCCTCTCTGCTCATGAGTCACTCACCATTCTGCTACACGTGTGCAAAGAAAGGCAAGGGATGTAGCACTCTTGCTGTCCGCAGATGTACACCAGCAGCCGGTCCTTCCAAAAGCCACTAAAAAATAGCCGCTCTATATGGGCTGGGGCTATTCAGGCTACAGTCAGCTCATTAAGCATCTCTTAAGACCCAGCTTGATCTGCTGAAACGTTGAAGATTCTGCTGTATCTTCCCACTCAAGAAGCCACTAGCCATGATAGGTCAACATTCAAGTCTAGCTATCAATGCACAGCTTGATTAGCTATCTGAACTGAGCCTTGGATGGGTCCGGACAGCGTGGAGAACGATAATGATTTGCAGTCAACCTAATTTTTCACTTTTAATTAGATATTAATTAAATTTAAAATAATTGCTCACTATTAATCCTGATTCTTTCACTTTGCTTTGGGATATGTCCAGTACGTAAATATATATATTGATTTACAATAATAGTAATCTGGATCCTGTCATTGGTCAGAAGTTTGGCAAATATTTGAAATGTTTTAAGTAAAACTATGCAGGGGCAGAGGAAATGGGGGATGTGTATGGCTGTCACACAGATTATGGGTTTAAGCATTTGTGAGAATTGTGTTATAGGCAAAATATTGTAAATTAGATCAGCTGGCTAGGTTAAGACAGTATTTACACAGCATGAGAAGTACAGCTCTTAGCTGGTTGGTTGTTTCTTCCTAGTCCATGGAAATAGAGAGCCAGCATTGTGTTGCATTTAAGAGTGTTGGGTTCTAATCTGGGGAACTGGGTTTGATTCCCCACTTCTCACGAATCCTGCTGGGTGACTTTGGGCCAGTCACTGTTCCCTCAGAATTCTCTCAGCCCACCCAGAGGCAGGCAATGGCAACTCACCTCTGAACATTCCTTGCCTGGAAAACCCAGTGGAATCACCATATGTCAGAGCCAGGGGCAGAGTGAGGAAGAACTGTGCCTGGGGTACGTGCACGCCCTGCACCCCTGCCGTGGTGCTGCCCACCCCTGCCCCACTTCAGAACACCCCCAGAATGCCCCCACCACATCCCCTCCATGGCCTGGCCACACCCCCACCGCAGTGCCGCCCAAGGCATTGCACCCCCTGTCCAGTTGGTGCTACGCCACTGGTCAGAGGTAACTAAATGGTGTTTTCCACCACCACCAGAAATGTAGGTTTTGATTTAGAGCCAGTGTTTTTTAGGGGCTATACTGTCAGAGTAGAAATCAGAATTCACATCCCCACTCCACCATGAAGGAAAAGAGAGGAGTTTGGATTTATCCCTCGCTTTTCTCAGCTGTAAGGAGTCTCAAAGTAGCTTACAATTCCTTTCCTTCCTCTCCCCACAACACAACACCTGGTGAGGTAGGCGAGGCTAAGAGAGTTCTGAGAGAGCTGTGCCTAGCCCGAGGTCACCCAGCAGGCTTCATGTGAGGCGCAGGGAAACAAATCCAGTTCACCAGATGAGTCCGCTGCTGATGAAGCCCACCAAGAGACTTTGGGCAAATCAGACTTTCTCAGCTTCAACTACCTTGCAAAGATGTGTAAGGACCACACAGGGAAAACTAAACTTTTCAACAAGGACAGAATAAAAATGTGCTGCGTTGATTATGGATGCTAAAGTGTATCACACACCAAATGATATTTACAGTATTCCAGTGTTTCAGAAGATCAAAAAGGATCAAAGAACGATGCAAATTTCTCTTTTTTTTCACCAAAGTCTTGATTTTTGGGGGCCTGAATGTGCCTGGGAGGGCTATAGACATCCCAAAGCAAACACAGGTGGTGGAAATTGCTGTCTTAGTCTTTGCAGGCTGTCAACGGCCTTCCAGAGGGAAAGAAGATAACTGAGAAGTACCACAGAAAGGGCAGTGATAGATGGCAGGAGTTTTTAAAAAAGAACCAAACACACACCTCCACATCTGATTGAAGGCCTCTTTCTCTGACAAGGCAAATTTGGAGATTTCATTCAGGAAGTCCTCAACCTGGAGAACTTCAGCATATAGTCCTGAGGGCGAGAGGAGACCAGAAAACACGCTGAAAACAGGATTTTGCCCCTCTCCATGATCGCTGCAGCTCTGTGATCATTTATGTTCCCATCTGCTGTCTTGCCCTTCCTCTCACAGAGCCTTTTGATCAACGATAAATAGCTGGGAAACTTTTCTTCCCGCTCCCATGGCATGACATTTCTTCCCTTCGCAATGTGCGGCCCCTCTGTTTTAATTACTTAGCGTGTCTCTCTCAACATCCTAACTAATTTGTCTAGTTTAAGAAGAAACCCACACAGCAAATTTCACATTAGCCAGCCTGGCTACAGGAAGAGGAAAGAATAGTTTTCCACCCTCCCCCGTAATACTGATGCCATTTTTGGTGCAAGAAAGATGCACATTCCAGACACTGCTCGGAGAAATATAAGATACATACCCTTGTCCTTCTCATGTGGCATGTGGTATTCTCTGAGGCACAGCATCTAGGACAGTGGTGGCGAACCTTTGGCACTCCAGATGTTATGGACTACAATTCCCAGCAGCCCCTGCCAGCATGGTCAATTGGCCATGCTAGCAGGCTGAACTTGGTAAGTATTGATTATATTTATCTAGGTCTGGCGTCTAAAGATGGAATGTTCCTACATAGTATCCAATTTTAGTTTATCCTTCAGTCCTGCTCTGTAGGTGCTACACAGAAGATTCTGGTAGCTTCACACGGGTCTGTGGTGTTTCCAACTGGGAGGGAACAACACTGAGCAACCAACACCAAACAGAAGACCTAAGAAACAGCCTTCCTTTACAGACCTTGATAGGGAAACAGGAAGCAGATATTACATAATTCTGCAGGCTTCCAGTAACACATCACTCTAAGTCAGTGATGGCGAACCTATGGCACGGGTGCCAGAGGTGGCACTCGGAGCCCTCTCTGTGGGCACTCGCACACACATCTACAGGCTGACCTGGGCCACTGAGCTACGCGACATTTCGCGCCTGCGGTGAAGCAGGAAGGACTCAGCTGGCAGGCCTGAATGCCTTGTGCTCTGGGTGGCTGCTGCCGAGGGGCACAGAGGAGGCAGAAGATGCTAGAAATGGCCCAGAACGGTAATGAGACTTACTGGAGACTTGCAACGGAAGCTGGCCTGCTTGGCCCGGGTGGGGGGCCGGAGGAGGAAGGAGGAGACAGCGGTTTTTTTCTAAACTAAGACCTCAGCATTCAGGTTAAATTGCTGGAGTTGGCACTTTGCGATAAATAAGTGGGGTTTGGGTTGCAATTTGGGCACTCGGTCTCAAAAAGGTTCGCCAACACTGCTCTAAGTAAACTGACCATTGTCTTTACATTACTGGTTTGGTTGCAAAGTTCTTTTTAATCGCTAGGAGGTTACTAAATCACCAGTCGCCTCATTTTTAGTTTTGATTTTGTTTATTTTACTGTATGGTGTCATAGTGCCACTGTAAGTTTGATTGATGGACTGAACTGACTTTCTAATAGACTCTCCTTCCTGCTACATGAAGAGTGGCCTGTGAAAAAAAAAATAATGTGATGAACAATGGCAAATGAACAAAAGCAAAGAGCATCAGCATGAGATATAAGCAGAACTAAATAATTCTTCAGATTTGCCATGGTGTAGAACGTCCTCTTTTAAGATTCAAATCCTTTTCCCAAGTGTCACCATTTTTATTCAAAACAATCTTGCAGAAAACTAATAACTGCAAGAGTCTGCATTTCAATGATTTAAGTCTATTGCGCAAATGATCCTACGAATGGGATCAAATATAATTCCTACTTGTAAATCACATAAAAAAAGAAAAAAAGAAAATCCCTGAACAATTTTATTCTACAAACTGCTGAAGCAATCGGGCGCAAAAAGTAACAAAAGAGTTTAGGTTCTCTGGTGGGAGAATACAAACAAGTTTACGTACCAGCTATAGCTGAAAGGACAAACTCTTTCGAATGAACTGCAGGGGTAATAACAGGAATTAAATACAGTTTTATTAAACAAGATTGTAATTAGAGGGTAGGTATCATGGGGTCAGGAACTGACATTTTATATTGTTTGTTTTATTATTTTAGTTATTTAGTGTTTTGATTAACTTAAAGTGTCATGAGAAGTGATCGATACATGAAACCTGAGTCTTGACAGCTTTCTAAAAATGCCACTCCCCTAAGCAAGTTGAAGAGCTAGCGTGGTGTAATGGTTAAGAGCAGTGGGCTCTGATCTGAAGAATTGAGTTCAATTCACCACTCCTCCACATGAAGCCTGCTGAATGACCTTGGACAAGTTACAGTTCTGTTAGAACTCTCTTAGGCTCATTCCGCACATGCGGAATAATGCACTTTCAAACTGCTTTCAGTGCTCTTTGAAGCTGTGCGGAATGGCAAAATCCACTTGCAAACAGTTGTGAAAGTGGTTTGAAAATGCATTATTTTGCATGTGCGGAAGGGGCCTTAGCTCATGCAGAGTTGTTTACTTCCCTTACAGCCAGTTTGCTCTCCTCTGGGCCCGTTAGTCATCTCAGTCTCTCGCCTCAACTACCACACCACATGCTGAGGAGTGAGCAAGCTATTTGGAGGGGAAAATAAAAAGCTGTATGGAACTCTCACAGGAAACATTGGCTGATTCCGCATGGGCCGAAAACCAGCAGTGTGAAAATGGTGTGAAAAGGGTGTAAAAGGGTTTAAAACAGCATTAAAGGGTTTATACTGTTTTCACACCGTTTTCACACCGCTGTTTTTTGGCCCATGCGGAATCAGCCATTGTGTTTACCTTCCTGAGAATGTTTCAACTGTGTTGTGCGGAAGGATCAGAGATCAGTTACACCAGAGAAAATGGCTGCATAGTGGTGCGCTCCAAAGCATTACACCCTGCTGAAGTTTCCCTCCAAACCAGCTTTCCTCAGGTCCCGCCTTTGAATCTCCCAGAAATTCCCAACCCAGACCTGGCAACACTGGAGGAGAGAAAAGTTCTACCTATGAGCCAACCAACTATTTGTCCTCTTGCTTTTTAGAGTGTTTAAGCTCCCCGTTCTGAGAAACAGCACAGAGGTTTAATTGCTCCTGCCTCACTGAATCTTACCTGCCATCTCTGCAACAGGAGTGCTGACTAGGAAATGCTATTTTGCTCAAGTAGTCCAGGCACATTTCTTTCAAGAACCATAACAATTTTAATGTTCCTGGCAAACAAAGAGACAATTACCCTTGCAGTCACTGAAAGCGTTGATGTGCACCAAGGGGAAAAATAATACTAAGGCAAAGCATCAGCTGAACATTTCTGCTTAAGACATTATCTTAACATGCAGACAGCCGGAGCGAGCAAACTAATCAATCCCGCACGTAACTGTCTGATTTCTTATTTTTAGCTAAAAAACAGCATATAACTTCATTTGAAGAAAAAGCCTGCTGTTAGCAAGCGTATTCATCTATATTTATTACATATCCTGCCCTTCCTTAGGATAAGCATAGGTTGTTCTTTATTTCATCCTCACAACAACCCTGTGGCCAATTACCCACTGCCAGCATTCCCCGGCCTCGTTATACGAAAAGTTGCACCCTCACTTTCCCCAGGGAAAGGGAAAAGCACACGCAGGGCAAGAGGGAGTGCATCAGGACAAGAAATCTTGCCCCGGCACCCCTCCTCTCTTGGTGCACCCCAAATCGGAAGCACATCGAGACAAGATTTCTTGCTTGATGTGCTTCCTGTCCCACCACACACCAGAGCACCAGTGGGTAATCGGCTTTTGAGGGTTCTTTACGCATGCACAAGTTTATCTACTTATATGCTCCATTATGTGTGCATCAAGTGCTGTCAAGTCACAGCTGACTTATGGCAAGCCAGAAGACTTTTCAAGGCAGAGGTGGTTTGCCATTGCCTTCCTCTGCAAAGTGACCCTGATATTCATTAGTGCCTCCCAGTGGTGGGATCCAAAAATTTTAGTAACAGATTCCCATGGTGGTGGGATTCAAACAGTGGCGTAGCGCCAATGGGGATGGGCGGGGCACGACAGGGGCGTGGCCGGGCATTACGGGGGCGGGGCGTTAATAATTTCTCTGTTACTGTAAAAAACTCTTACTGTAAAAAAAAAGTTCCTAATTTCCAGCTGGTATCTTTCTGTCCATAATTTAAACTCATTATACTGCCAATCGTCTACTGCCAACAGAAACAACTACTTCTCCTCTAATTGACTGCCTGTCAAATACTTAATACTTTCAAATACTTAATTTTGTTTCTAGAAATCAAAAGAAGGATACTTTCCTTAAACAAGGAACTTGACCATATTTCTAAAACATGTTTTTAAAACAGCCCAACAGGGAGAATTATCCCGTTTTCTACCTTCGCTAACCAGCCACATAGGAAACAACAGGACTTTATGCCAACTGTGAAATCATGCCCAAGAATCTTTGTTCTGCATTGAGTTTTCTGTATTGCTGTCCATGGGGGTTGCAGGCTGGGGGGGGGACATTTCTGAAGGCACAGTCTCATAACTTTCAGGGTCTCATCATGAGACTGCCCTGATGAAACCCCCCAGGTTTGGTGCAGTTTGGTTCAGGGGGGCCAAAGTAATGAACCCTCAAAACTGTAGCCCCCATCTCCTATTAGCTCCCATTTGAAACAATGGGGGATGGGGCACCCCCTTTGGGAATCCATAACTTTGGACTCCTTGAACCAAACCTCACCAAACTTGGGGAGTAGCATAAGGACAGTCTCCTGATGATATACTGAAATTATGGTGCTGATATGTCGAAAAAGGCACCCCCTGCAGGCACCAATGTCCTGGTGCAAAAAAAATTTGGTCATGGTGGAGTGGCCACCCATGGGGGGGGCATCCAACTCAGGTTTTGCCCAGGGCTACAGTTTGCCCAGGGCTGCCTCGTTACGCCCCTGACCTTTCCTCAGGGGGCAGCTACTCACCTCAGCTGACCAACGTGATTCTCTCTGCAAACTCTATGCTGGGGATCATTAGGAAAGGAATTGATAATAAAACTGCAAAGATTGTCATGCCCTTATATAAAGCAGTGGTGCGACCACACTTGGAGTACTGTGTCCAGTTCTGGTCGCCGCAACTCAAAAAGGATATTGAGGAGATAGAAAAAGTGCAGAGAACGGCAACAAGGATGATTGAGGGACTAGAGCACCTTCCCTATGAGGAGAGACTGCAGCGTTTGGGACTCTTTAGTTTGGAGACGGCTGAGGGGGGATATGATTGAAGTCTATAAAATTATGCATGGGGTAGAGAATGTTGACAGAGAGAAATTTTTCTCTCTTTCTCACAATACTAGAACCAGGGGGCATTCATTGAAAATGCTGGGGGGAAGAATTAGGACTAATAAAAGGAAACACTTCTTCACGCAACGTGTGATTGGTGTTTGGAATATGCTGCCACAGGAGGTGGTGATGGCCACTAACCTGGATAGCTTTAAAAGGGGCTTGGGCAGATTTATGGAGGAGAAGTCGATTTATGGCTACCAATCTTGATCCTCTTTGATTTGAGATTGCAAATGCCTTAACAGTCCAGGTGCTCGGGAGCAACAGCCGCAGAAGGCCATTGCTTTCACATCCTGCACGTGAGCTCCCAAAGGCACCTGGTGGGCCACTGCGAGTAGCAGAGAGCTGGACTAGATGGACTCTGGTCTGATCCAGCTGGCTTGTTCTTGTGTTCTTATGTTCTTATGTTCCTGGCCTGTACCTCAAATCTCCTGGCAGGACTCCAGGTTTCCCCTGAACTAATGTGTGCCACCCCTTCGTTTCATAGGAGATCTGCCTAGGGGTGTGATTTTTATCATGCTAATAAGGTAAAGGGCATTCTTTGTTCCCTCTGAGACCAGCCACCAGCCCCTGTGCTTACAAGATACAGAACATCTCCTCTTATCTCCAAAGAATGTTTTGAGATCCAGGGAGTCAGGGGGTCTGGTTAATCTTAGGCCTGCTTATCTACTACAGCTTGGTACATAAACATTCTGGTGGATTGTAAGCCCTGCAGTACAGAACAGCTTGTTTTAAGATAAAAGGGAGGACAATACTGTGGGGCCAGGATCGCGTTTCTGGTCCTACACAGCTGAGTTAGTTTTAAGAAAAACTTAAAATTTGAAATAAAGCAAAAGACATCTGTCATTAGAAACAAACAGACAGTTTTTACTTAGCAGAATATAGATAAGATTACAGAAGGTGACCTCTCCCGAGGGAGAGACACACCCCAGGTGCCCTCGAGTGATAGACACAGAATTTAGATCTTTACAGGAGGTTACCCCTCCCGGGTGGCTCTCAAAGGAGGCACGGCCAGTAGAGGAAGAGCCTTAATTTTTATAGTTGCAAAGACGTCACACAATCCATCCCCTTACGTTCCACGTATTATAATCCATACCTCTCACGTGCTACAAGCATGTATGGTCAAATCCCATTGGTCAGAATCTGTCTCCTTGTCACATGAAGATTCTGTTACTCAAACGCTACATGCTGTTAGCTTATGCCCTCTACGCATATGCAAAGGACAGTAATAAAACTAGCTTGCTGTCTTCAAGAAAAACCCGTTTTGCTAAGTTTCTCCCAGAGAGAGCTATACCTCCAGGGCATGCAGGATTCCTTTGGCTCATAAAACTTACTTTTCCCAGCATGAAATGTTTCTAACAGTTCCCCAGTTTGAAATGTTAAAACATGATTTACAAGAGTTATACATACACTGATTCTAACAATTATACAATGATTCTAACACCATAGAATTATAGTGAAATACAAATGCATGTGAATTTCTCATTATCATTTATGTGTTCATTTAACTATATAGAAAAACACTTTGTAATTTAACTAATCACATTCATTTAGCTAGTTCTAACCCACAAAAACCAAAGTAATAAAATGCATCTGTCTGCTGTCACGTAGGCCCTCAGTGCCAAGATGTCAAAGATGTTATCTTGCTTGCCAGCATAGCTTTGACCTACTGCAAAAATGCAGGCTTTGGGTCACTTACACAGAAGCTCCCATTTTGATTCTTTGCTTCTTTGGTTCATTTTGATTTTCCATATTTCTTGATTAAATACAAATTTTTATACACATTCTGATCCGTTCCCACAATACCTTCCATTCTTTACACCCTTCATCTATAGCAGAGGTCGGGAACCCGCGGCTCCGGCATAGCGGCTCTTTACGCAGTGCTGACTCGGCGTAACTGCCCTTTCTGCAGGAGAGAAATGACCGGGCGAATTACGCGCTGCGCTCCTTTCGTCTCGCGAGGGCTATTCCCTCCTGCGGGAGAAACAGCTCTGGCGAATTACGCTGCGCTCCCGTCTCGAGAGCTTGTGGAATCCCCTCCCCTGCAGTCTGCGGGGAGCTTGTACCCTGCACCCGGCTCCGGCCGGGTCGCCGCCTGCTGCGCTCCGTCTCTGCCGGGAGCTTGTGCAATCCACCTCCTGCAGAGGCGCCCGGCTCGGCGAGGTCGCTGCTCCGTCTCTGCGGGGAGCTTGTGCAATCCCTCTGCAGGAGGAAGCGCCCGGCTCCGGCGGGTCGCCTTCCGTCTCTCCTGCAGGAGAAGCGCCAGCTCCGGGTAAATTATAGGATTGGGGGAGAGAAAAGTGGTGCTGGCTCATGGATTCTTCAAGCAACACACTATAGCTGTTTTGTACAAAGCGTAAAGGTAAAAAAACAAAATAAGCACTGTTATCTTCATTTTAAATGTCAAAAAGTATTTGCGGCTCCATGTGTTTTCTTTCCCGTGGAAAATGGGTCCAAATGGCTCTTTGAATGTCAAAGGTTCCCGACCCCTGATCTATAGGGAAGAGAAGAAGTTTAACTCACTGGTCGCTCTCCCAGTGCTTGTTATGTTGTTAGCTCTGTTCCCTTTACAGAAATGCCCTCCCAGACGTTTCCATTTCCACATCTTGAACAATGACAAAAGCATCGGCATCTCCTTGACTTCATTCGTGCCAGTCATTCCACCAGATGAAAGCCACAGCAGAGAGTGCTCAGGTATGGGCAGCGGTTGATCTTACCTATGTGCAGGGTGGCACAGGCTGGAGGCCTTGCCCAGATGAGCAAGGTCGCTGAGGGGAGCATATCAAGACAAGTGCATGGGCTTCTTGGAAATATAGAACTTGCAACTAAACTAATCGGTAACCACTGGAGTGAATGCAATATAGATACAATGCTCTGCCTGGTGTATTCTGTGTACACTCATAGGTTTCCCTACTGAACTAAGTAGCACCCCCAAAGACAATTGCGTATTGGGAAAACAACACAGTGGAAAAGACTAACAGTCTCATCCAAAGGGGGAGGTTAATCCATCTGTGGAGGCAGCGTGAGCCTACAGCAGTGGATTTTCCCTTCCTGGCCAGTGGATTTGCCCTCCCCGGCACACTTCCCCAGTAGAGGGGTGGATCCAGAGGTGGGATCCAGCAAGTTCTCACAGGTTCCCGAGAGTAGGTTACTAATTATTTGTGTGTGCTGAGAGGGGGTTACTAATTGGTGATTTTGCCACGTGATTTTTGCCTTAGTTACACCCCTCCTCTCAGCAGTAGTGCGCAGAACTTGAAGCAGTCTAGCAGGAGGTGCACCGGCGTGCGTGGCAGCCTGCGCCTGCGTGCATTCGTTTCCCGCCCAAGGACTGGTGCAGCGGCTGCGTCCTTGCCACAGCCCCACCCAGGAATGCCCCGCCCCCCGGAATGCCCAGCCACCCCCCCGGAATGCCCCGCCCAACCCCATTGGTGCTACGCCACAGTTTGAATCCCACCACCATGGGAACCTGTTACTAAAATTTTTGGATCCCACCACTGGGTGGATCTGTAAGTGGGCGGCATCTGCAGCTAGCCAAAATGGCCAGATGCGGTGGCGTGCACCACACCAGTGCTCCTACACCATCACTGCCTGCAGGGGTGTGACTGGGGCAGAGCCAGTGGTGGGATTCAAATAATTTAACAACCGGTTCCAGTGGTGGGATTCAAATAATTTAACAACTGGTTGTACACAAGCACCATTTAAACAACCGGTTCTGCCGAAGTGGTGCGAACCTGCTGAATCCCACCACTGGGCAGAGCCGACATTAGTCAGGTCCCAGCTCTACTTCACCGCCAGAAATGCCGGTGCCTGGCTTCTGGAGTTATGGGAGACCTAAGGAGGGCTTCCTAGTGGTGGTGTGTGGGGGGGGGTTGCCTTGTTGGCTCCCCACACCTCCGAAAAGCCCTCTGGGGAACAGCAGGGTGGTGTGGCTGTGGTGCCATGTCCAGTCATCCAGTTGTTTGGATAAAACCACGAAGTTCCTTATCCCCGTGTGCTGCAGCTGCAGTCTGAATCAGGCCCCATGAACACAGGAATAGAGGAGAAGTCTCAATTCCCATCTGATGGTTTGACAGGGAATAGGGTCGATTGGGCTGTGCCAGGTTTTGGCAGCCCATGTCATGTATCACAACACAGAATGACTGACTCAAAGATGCCCAGTGAACTTCGCGGCTTCTCCCTGAACAGAAAAAAGACAGGCTTCGCAGAGACCTTAAACTGTTTAAACCTGAGTCTCTCGAGCTAATCCCCACATTACGATCAGCTTTGGGAGAGAAGCAACAATTTGGCTTCTCCCAGAACACTCCTGTGTGGAGCGCGTCCCTATCTTTATCGATTGTCACAGCTTGGAAGATGAACTGTGCTCCGATTTCATATAACAAGAGTGTGACAGCCCTGGCCCCTGTGGAGACACAAGTGAAGTCTAGACTCATGTAGCGTTTGGTATTTGAACCAATCCATTAAAACAAAACCAACAAGAATCTGCTACTCTCACGCCATATTACCTGTGGAGATTCCTCCGACCCCTTCTGGTCATGAGGAGGAAACATCTGAGGGATTTCAAGGGAAACAAAAAGGTTTCACAAGACCTGTGAAAAGCCCACTGACTGTATTGAAGACTCCACTTTCAAAGAATCTCATACCGTACTGTAATAAGATGTCTGAGAGTGGCAGGCAGGCTGACTAGACCTGTGTTTCCAAATATCGTGGCACAGACTTTTCTGGTTTAAAACCAGAGGCACATTTTTAGTCTTACACTTTAAAAAAACCTGATCTTCCCGATCAGGCATGACCACGTATGAAGCTGCCACTAAATCAGACCATTGACCCATCGTGGTCAGCAGTGACCTTAGAAAACCAGGCCGTTAGTCTGGCTCAGAGTGCATTTGCCCAACTCTACCGGGTGTGCCACTGTGTCCGTTCCTGGTGCAATCAGATCTAGCCTCCGTGATCCATGCCTTAGTTATATCTAGCCAGCACAGTGTTGGACTAAGATCTGAGGTCCTTCCCCTCCCCATTCCAAGTCCTGCCGGCCCCAAGCTCCACCTCCAAATCTCCAGGGATTGCTCAACTCAGAGCTGGCATCCCTAAAATGCAAACACAATTTGGGTGCCTTTGTCTGTGGAGGCCAGGGCATCCCTTGTCAAGGTAGTCAGGAGAAAGAGCCCCCAGTTGTAACCACATTCCTAACTGTAATGTTTAACTAGCAAGTGGTCATTTAAAGGGAGGGGAATAAAGGAATACACTCAAGAGTCACCAGTGAAGGAGGAGGAGGAGGAGTTGGATTTATATCCTCCCTTTCTCTCCTGCAAGGAGACTCAAAGGGACTTACAAACTCCTTTCCCTTCCCACTCACAACAAACACCCTGTGAAGTAGGTGAGGCTGAGAGAGCTCGGAAGAACTGTGACTAGCCCAAGGTCACCCAGCTGACGTGTGCTGGAGTGCACAAGCTAATCTGAATTCCCCAGATAAGTCTCCACACCTCAAGCAGCAGAGCGGGGAATCAAACCCGCTTCCTCCAGATCAGAGTACACCTGCTCTTAACCACTACGCCACTGCTGAAGAAGGAACCGAATTGGCTGCCTGACCCTGCTGACCCCCCGCTAATGAGCATTGATCTAGCACCCATCTGCATAGCTGTACTTTTTCATCTCATAACTCTACTTTTTGTTCTGTTTCTTGGCCTTGCTATAGTGTGTGGGATCTTGGAAGCTGCTTTTGCAGAGGCAACAGAGTTCACAGAGTCCTTTTGCTCATTACTGGATGCTCAGACGAGGGAAATAATAATGCTCTTACGCTTCTTTCTTTTCCTATCCCGCTACATCCATTGAAGTCTCTTAAAGCCTTACCGTTCATTTCAAAGGCCAAAAGCCCAGCCCCTTGATGTGCTGATTGCTGGGGTTTGGTTTGTGATTCTTCTTCAGAGAACCGGATTGTCAGTGCAATTAAAACAAAAAAAGATGGAAAGGAGAATACGAAAGCGTTTTCCTTTCGGTACGGCCAAGAGTGGACTGACAAGTAATTACATTGTCTTTGCAAATAAGATATCAAAGGGAGAGGTAACATCAATTATTTTGTCTCTTCTGATCCCAGTTTCAACCCAGTCCCAATTTGTGGAAGACACACAAGCACAAATTAAGCTTGGCGGGCCTTTGATCGTAGGTGAAATGAGAACGAGTCGCAGCTCTGACTGCCTACAGGATCCCATTTGACTGGCTCATAATTGCCACCAAGATGCTTTCAGCCATCTCTTATTATGGAGATGGAATCAAAATCAGAGAGAAATTAAGGTGTGCTCTCTCATGCAAACATCTCCTATGTTCTAAGGGAAAGGGGGAAATAATCATTAGAAGGACACCTAGAATGTACTCCTAAAACCCCACGGTTGCTGAAATGCGTAACTGGCTTTTATTTATCAAGCAGAGTAACATTCCAATGAATCTTTAATGAGTTTCCAGTGCAAATGCATACATAATTCATGGCAAAACATATTTAGCATTAACAACAAATTTATCTAGGATTGACGCACCAGTTCATTGATCAAACATTGCCTGCCTACAACTCTTTAACATGGCCAGACATTAGCAAATATTCCAGTACGGCTGGAGCCCTGCTAGACAAGACGTTAAAAACCTTTGATGGAATCTGCCATCTCTATAAATGTTTGAGGGGGGGAGGGATCAGATCAAGAGAAACGTTTAACCTTGCCCTGGTCAGCCATCCTGAATAAATTTTACCCAACATCCAACTACTCTTTGCGCCTTTGGGGAACGTGTACAAATCTTAGTTTTAAAAGCATGGCTCTCTAATGTATTACCCAATCTGGCCCTAATGGTGTGTTCTTTGCATAGGTTAGAGCCCTACGTTTCCATCAAACTAAAGCTAACTGATAGAAGACGGGGTCTGACCAACTGTAGATGTCTGTGCAGTTCAGAGAGCAAAGTCCCGAGCTTTAAATCAGGATGTCTATGGCTAAAAATTGGGCCACCACTGTGAATTTGGAAGGTGGTGAGTGGACGGTGCCTCAGTCTCCTACCTCTGCTATAAAAATAACCAGAGGGGGGATCTGTGAGAATGTGTGGGGGTGGGAAAATCCTTTCTCTCCTTTGATTCCCCCTGCCTGTACTGTTTTATTCCTGCTTCCCCTTCTACATTTCTCCAGTTTCTTTCCTGCCTCCCCCCTTACTGTCTTTCATTTTTTCTCAACCAGCTTCCTTCTGTCCCGCCCTCAATTCTACCTCAATGACCATTTAATCTGCCCCACGGGGCCATACTTTGTAATTAGCTACAGATAGGGTTGCCAGGTCGCTCCTCACAACTGGCAGGAGGTTTAGAGGCAACAATTATGACACCTACATCATGACATCACTTCCATTTTATGCAAAAGAGCAGGGATCACACCAGGGTGACATTATAGCACTCACACAAAAAATCTCTATGATTTCCATAGAGTTTTTGGGGAGAGTGCTAGAGCCTCCCTAATGCAATGCCAGTGCTGTCATAAGAACAGGAAATGACATCATCATGTATGGGATGCCCATTGCAGTCCCTCCCTTCCCTTGGCGTGCTTCCTGTTAAGGGGTGGCAGGCAGGAGAGTCAATCATCAGAGGATTGCCCTCCATTACCAGGCAATTGGGAACCCTTGCTATAGAACAGGGGTCTGCAACCTGTGGCTCTCCAGATGTTCATGGCCATGCTGGCAGGGGCTGATGGGAATTGTAGTCCATGAACCTCTGGAGAGCCACAGGTTGCAGAGCCCTGCTATAGAAGGTGGTTGCCTTGAAAAGAAACACAAAGTCTGTAATCCTACAAGAACTTTCCTGGGTGTAAGTCCATTGAATACAATGGGAGACATCTGAGCAGACCTGCTTGGTATTGCTCTCACAGCCACGCATCATTTAACAACAGCCATTGCTGTAACAGAGCCCCCAGGGGATGGGGCGGTTTATAAATCGAAACAATAAATAAATAAATAAATAAATAAATAAAACATAATGGCATCTATGAAACTGAATTTTGTCTCTTAGTGTTGCCGCACATATGACATTTGTTTAATTTTCATTGTTCCTTCATGTTCAGAGATAAAAAACCAAGAACAATTGCTCCATCTCTTAAATAACATTCAACTGCATATCACTTCACTTGCATTACATAGGTAGTTGTGATTACAGTTGTTTAGAATATCAGTGTTTAACAACAATGAACTAACCTTTTCATAATAAGCATAATTCTATCTCTCTCCCTCTCAATTTCCCCATTCAAATTATACTAATTTAACATCTTGAAATACAGGAATGGGTAATGCCCATCATTGTGATAGGCAAGGTAAATGTACAGGGAGAATGTGAACATTGGAAAGTCCTCTCAGGAGGGAGGCTAGCCCAGGCCATGTCAGAGATATAAGGGAGGTTTTGCTCTAACTATAACAGAGCCTCCACACCCAACACGCTACTTATCCCTGTGGGAGACAATCATTACCATTCAGTTACACTGGACAAAGTATAGGAGTACACTGAAAAATACCATGCAGGTAGTCCCTACCCCTGGCACTTTCTATCATTCAAAATCGAGCTCATCTCTGTGGTCCTGCTCCTTGACCTGTAATCTGCATATCTGAATCCTTACATTTTCTCTCAGTTCATGAACAGGGGCATACTGCCCTAGGGACATGGGGACAGCCATGTCCCTGGAAGCACGCATTTCAGTCATGTGGGGGGCACCAGACGTGTGCCACAGACCAAATGGCATGCACTACATCCACAGGTCACCAACCCCCTGCCTCCCTGCAGGTTGGCTTTTGAAAGCCGTAGCTTTTGAAAGCTGGTTTTTGAAAGCATGGAGGCTGTGGCAGAGCTTGGGTGTGGCCCTGCCCCTGAGCTCTTACAGTCTCCATGCTTTCAAAGTCGTCCCGCACTGAGGCACCAGGCGGCGGCCACAGACCAAATTCATGGACTACATCCACAGGTCACCAATGCCTAGCCTCCTTATCGAAGAGTGGACTTCTGAAAGCCGGTGAGCTTTGAGTTGGTTTTGAAAGCATGGAGGCTGTGGCAGAGCTTGGGTGTGGCCCTGCCCCTGAGCCCCGCCCCATAGCCTCCATGCTTTCAAAAGCCGGCCTGCACTGAGGCGGGGGGGCAGGGCTTGGTGGCCTGTGGTGCATGCCTGGCGCCCCCACGTGACCGAAAGGCGTGCGCCTGGGGACATGGGTGTCCCCATGTCCCTAGGGCAGTACGCCCCTGTTCATGAACTGAGAGAAAACTGAGAGAAAGAACTGAATTGGAGTCACTCAGTGCAACATGGTAAATCACTAAAGCCAGAACCTGACCTTGTGTTTAATTTTGCACAAATATTAGCAGTCACAAGTTCATCTGTACACAAATCAGTTCCATTTTCTCCATTATGGAAATCAAGATAGTATACATAGTGTAATATTCAGAAGCCCACTCTTCAGCATGGGAAAAATCCAGAATTTGGAGCCGTTCCAACTTCAGTTTAACTCAATGCAACCTCTTGCTCTCCCTTTTTATAGACAAAATCTAGGAAAACTGCTGTGAAGACTATCTTCTAGATCAGGAGTTCCGAACCTAGTGCCCATGGGCACCATGGTGCCCATTAGCACCTTTCCAGGCGCCTGCCAGGTGTTTCTAGAACAAGGGCAGAGTCAGGCTCAACAATGCTTCTGATTGGACATTAGAAATTTGATTGGCTGTATAGATTTTTAAAAAATGTTGTTGTGATAGACTGCACTGTAAAAGAGTGCAGCTCTGTCTCAAACCAGGAAGTTAAGAAGGCGAGGGGGTCCATTTTAGTTGCTTTGGTAGCAGCTGCCACAACAGCACAATGATCTTCAGCACTGTGTGACTGAAGGTAAGCTGTGGCAGCTGTTTTGTGGCTGCCTCCACCTCCTGCAGCTGCCATTTTGTGGCAGCCATTTTGTGGCTGTGCCAACCATTCCATGTCAGATTTCTAAAGGTGCCCTCAGACTCAAAAAGACTGGGGAACCCATGCTAGATTTTTATACAATCTTTCCTCCCAGGAGCTCAGAGCAGCAGCATACAGGATTCTCCTTCCCTGATTTTATTCTAACAGCAACCATATGATAGAGGTTAGGCTGAGAGACAGCGACTGGCCCATAGTCACCAAGCAAGACGAAGATTTGAACCTGGGACTCCACCCAGAGGTGGGATGAAACCTATTCGCACCTATGCAGCCTATTCGCACCTAAGAGCAGCAGTGGCGTAGGAGGTTAAGAGCTCGTGTATCTAATCTGGAGGAACCGGGTTTGATTCCCAGCTCTGCCACCTGAGCTGTGGAGGCTTATCTGGGGAATTCAGATTAGCCTGGACACTCCCACACACGCCAGCTGGGTGACCTTGGGCTAGTCACACCCTTGAGCTGATCTCCAAGGCCCCACTCTACCACAGGGTTTCAGGGTGTCACATGGGGGGAAGGGCACCGGAGGAGGAGAATGGGGCCCCTTTGAGTCCCTGCAGGAGAGAAAGGGGATATAACCAAACCTTTTTTTTCTTCTTCTTCATTTGGTAGTAAGCTCCCTTGAGTCTCCTGCAGGAGAGAAAGGGGGGATATAAATCCAAACCTTTTTTCTTCTTCTTCTATTTGGTAGAACCAATTACTAAATTTTCTCAGTTCGGAGAACTGGTTATTAATGATTAACTCCACTAGGACCAAATTCTTTCAGTTGGAGAACTGGTTATTAATGATTAACTCCACTAGGGACAAGGGGGTAATCTCTGTCCCTGGGTACAACAAATCTCGTCAAGTGGGGGATGCAAAATCGCCCCCCAGGGCCCCCCCTGTGGGCCCCCTGCCCTCCATGGCACCCCCCTCCATGTGTGTATGAACTGTATGAAATAATACAATATATAGTAATTATTTTGTTGTTGTTGTTCATTGGTATAAAGGTTGGGAAAGTATTATAGGTAAAGATTTTTCATTTTCTTTTTTCCCCTTGAAATTTACATTGGAAAGAGAGGAGTTTAAACTACTCTTTTAGATGAAGGATTTTGGATCTCTCCCTCTGTTAGTTTTCTTTCAAGTGGAATAGATAAAGTAGTTCTAGGAATCTGAAGGGGAAGTAGAAAGTAGGGAGGGAGGGAAATATGGGAAGGAGGGAGGCAATATAGGATGTTTTAGTTGCGGGGGTTGAGAGAGATAGACAATTAGATATGTTTGTAATATGTTAACACTTGTAAATAGTTTTTGGTTTCTCTCATTTATGTGATTATTTAAAATCAATCAATATAATTATATAAAAAAGAAATAATACACTACCATACGGTATATTGCTTTTTTAATACTTTGAACAGTCATTATTTGAATCTAGAGGCGGGGAAAAGGGGAACTGCACCTGGGCGGGCACACCCTGCATCCTTGCCACAGCCTCGCCCAGGAATGCCCTGCCCCTGGAATGCCTGGCCACGCCCCCGTCATGCCCTGCCCAGCCCCATTGGCGCTACGCCACTGTTTCAATCCCATCGGAACCTGTTACTAAAATGTTTGAATCCCACCACTCAGAATATCCCCAAGTAAACGCAGCATTTTCAGGTTTCCTGGGAAGTATGCCATTCAGGGAGTAAGCAAACTCATGCATGCAAGAAGATTTTCCTTCTAACCATACCTGTTCCGGGCACAGCTAGCATGTGGAACTATTCGCTTAAAAGTCAAATAAAAGAAGATGACAGTACTCCTGATCCAGTCTCTTAATATAAATATTAAACTGTGCCTTTTCCAGATCTATGTAACAGATGAACATTTTACTCCCCACTTGGAAGATGAGTGCCTTTTCATTGTGTGAACGTACATCCGTCCAATTATGCCTCAAAGACTGCATTACGGAGAGTGTCTGGGTTTCGGCTTAAATGCTGTCATTTCTTTAAAGCATCTCTTGTTTGACGATAACATTCCTTTGCAGCCTATTCTTTCCTGAGTGCTCACTGCAATCTTTAAAAGTTATCATTCAGCACACACTGAACACAAGACACGAACCACCCTGTCGTAACAAAAGCACAAAATGCTGCGCATTGTTCCTGAAGGAACAGCCACTGGAAAGGAAATTAAAAATGTTGCTTTCTTGGCTGAGAGATGCTGGTGGCAACTAAATGCATGACACACTACCGAGGTAATTGTTCTTGTGTGAGTACTTGAGCGTGTGCTTACTTCAGATAAGTCCTGAACCACGTGCCAAAATATATTAGCAGGCTGTAGTGTTAATGCTCTGTGCTAAGGACCTTAACTGGAAATATAAAACAGTATAGCATAGCCCAATCTCATCATATCTCAGAAGTTAATCAGGGTTGGTCCTTGGATGGAAAGCTACCTAGAAAGACCTTGCAGAAGAAGGCAATGGCAAACCACCTGTGCTTAATCACTCACCTTGAAAATCCTATGTCAATGATGGCGAACCTATGGCACGGGTGCCAGAGGTGGCACTCGGAGCCCTCTCTGTGGGCACGCGCACATAGAGTTTGTCATGTGGAGGTGGAAAATCACCTATACACACACATCTAGGCTGGCCTGGGCCACTGAGCATGACATGCGTGCACTGTGGTGAGCAGGGCGGTCTCGGGCAGGCCTGGTGCCTGTGCTCCGGGTGGCTGCTGCCCGAGGGGGTATTCAGAGGACACAGAGATGCCAGAGAGGCACAGAGCGGTGCACGCGGGACTTGCTGGAGGCTAGAGCAGGCTGGCCCCTACTCAAGCGGGAGGGGCGCAGGAAGAGGGAGCCAACTGGTTTTTTAAAACTAAAACCTCAGCATTCAGGTTAAATTGCCGGGTTGGCACTTTGCGATAAATAAGTGGGGTTTGGGTTGCAATTTGGGCACTCGGTCTCAAAAAGGTTCGCCATCACTGTCCTATGTGGTCACCATTGGTCAGTTATGACTTGACAGCACTTTGTGAACGAAAAAAGTCATTGAATAAATATTAGAAGGCTCCTCAGGATGAGTCCAAACTGTGGTGAAAAGAAAGGGAAGAAGGAGGTTCACAAAGTCCAAACAGGAGGGTGGAAAATAAGTCCACCAAATGGTAGTCCTGGAACATCCTGAATGGTGGAATGTATGGATTACCTCACTTCCATTCATGTACTTTACTGTGCAGCATCTTACCACTCGTTTTCAATTTGATTAAGAGAACGTCCAAAATCAGTTAGGGCAGGGGTAGGGAACCTTTAACACACAAGGAGCCATTTGGACCCGTTTTCCACAGGAAAAGAAAACACTTGGAGCCGCAAATAATTTTTGACATTTAAAATAAAGATAACAGGGTTTTTAAAACTTTTTACTCTGCTCATTCTAAGAAGCGCATGGATGCGCCCGCCCTGCTACCTGCAGGGCAGGCAAGGATGAAGCCGGCGGCTCGACCTTGCCAGCCACTGGGAAAGCGCCCGCCCCGCTCCAACAGGGCGGGCGAGAGGGGAAACCCGCAGCGCAGCCCAGCCGACCGTGAGTAGTTGGTACGCCCGCCCTGCTGCCTGCAGGGCTGGCAAGGATGGGGCCGGCGGCTCGGCTCGTGGAGCCATAGTGCAAGGCCAGAAGAGCCGCATGTGGCTCTCGAGCCGCAGGTTCCCTACCCCTGAGTTAGGGAATGATAACACGCAGAGCGTGCCACAACTTTTAGCGTCTTCACTTGTCTCATCCTTCACTTCTCAGTTGCCAGTGAGTATCAATGACAAAAGGGAGGAGGAGGAAGTATTGAAACAACCGTACATGTAACTTCATCAAGATTATTTTCTGTGAGATGTGGTGTGTTACTCAAGCCTGGCTCTACAGTGAAGGACAGTGGCCTCATGAGGTGGATTTTGGGAGCCAACAGCCACCCTCGCTGCCACCATTTTGCCCTTGCCTCCATCTCCACTTTACTATCCCAGCCGGAAAACAAAGCAACCCACTTTCCTCCTTGTGTTCCAGGTGACTTTAAACACAGTGTAGCGAGCCACACATAGCCAGGGGTTGGCAAAAAGGGAAAATAAAACCACTAGAACTAGGATGTCAGCCAGTGATGTGGGTGGGTAATAGTCAGAGGTGGGATCCAGCAGGTTCTCACAGATTCCTGAGAGTAGGTTACTAATTATTTGTGTGTGCCGAGAGGGGGTTACTAATTGGTGATTTTGCCAAGTGATTTTTGCCTTAGTTATGCCCCTCCTCTCAGCAGTAGGGTGCAGAACTTGAAGCAGTCTAGCAGGAGGTGCACCGGCGTGCGTGGCAGCCTGCACCTACATGCATTCGTTTCCCGCCCAAGGACCGGCGCAGTGGCTGCGTCCTTGCCACAGCCCTGCCCAGGAATGCCCTGCCCCTGGAATGCCTGGCCATGCCCCCGTTGTGCCCTGCCCAGCCCCACTGGCACTATGCCACAGTTTGAATCCCACTACCATGGGAACCTGTTACTAAAATTTTTGGATCTCACCACTGGTAATAGTAGACACCGAATATTCTGCTTAGTTCAGCGCTTAACTTCTAGAACTTACTGCCACGCTAACTTGTGTGTTTTAAGTGTCATAACTAACTCATATAAGGGAATTAGACCAATTTGACAGTCCAGGTCCAACAGGGATGGCTAAATGGGGCCTCTGTGTTCAAAGCCAGCATACTTATGCTGCCTGTTTCTGAGAAGCCTTTGATCTCTCTGACCTTCAGGGACAATTGGGTGGCTGCTATGAGAAACAGGACTGTGGACTATTGGTCTTATCCAGAAGACCTCCTCTCATATTTACCCTATCAATTCCTTTCTTCCTTCTTACTCGTCAGTTATGTGTATGTGTTTGTGTGTGTGTGTGTGCCATTAAGTCACAGATGATTTATGGCAGCGCTGGCAGGATTTTCAAGGCAAGAGACAGTGCACAGGTAGTTTGCCATTGCCTGACTCCACATGGGCTGAGAGAGCTCTGAGAGAAATGTGACTGGCCCAAGATCACCCAGCAGGCTCCACGTGGAGGAGTGGCAAATCAAACTCCATTCTCCAAATTAGAGTCCGGTGCTTTTAACCACTACCCCATGCCGGCTCTCCCACTTGTCGACTACTATTGATGGCTACTCATCCTCAAACAAGAAGAACCTTTGTATGCGGAAGACCTCCATCTTGACCAAAATATTATGGCGTGCGGATGGTGTAGACCAGGGGTAGGGAACCTGCGGCTCTCCAGATGTTCAGGAACTACAATTCCCATCAGCCCCTACCAGCATGGCCAATTGGCCATGCTGACAGAGGCTGATGGGAATTGTAGTTCCTGAACATCTGGAGAGCTGCAGGTTCCCTACCCCTGGTGTAGACCCTTCCCTGGCAAATAAAACACAACAAGGACTTGGAAATAGATTGGGCCGCAGCCCAATTTATTAATTAACAAACATGACACTCAAGAAGCTGGGAGACAAACAGATCACAACATCAGCATGTCAGCACCGTTGCTGACCCGACCATGCTGTCCCCAATCCCTATTGGGGCATTGGCAGGAAGCCAGGAGCCACCAGGGTGGATACCCTTGGTGTCAACCCTTCCTGCTGGGGTGGTGGGTACCAGCTAAGCCTACCGGCTTGCTTACCGCCCCGCCCCACCCCCAGGCCCTTCCTTAAGGGCACAAACCATGGAGAAGACCGCCCGCCCAGCTCGGCTTCTCCCCACAGATGTTGCGATTCCGTTGCCAACCCGCCAGGCTGCAACAAAAGTACAAGTATACCAATAACCATTTATAACATGTCAACCATTAACAATTGCAACTAGGGAGGGTGGGTGGGTCATGTCGCTCTTGAGCCTCGGCTAGCCAAGAAGGCCGAGGCTCGGGGTGTGGCGCTTATAAGAGCTCTGCTGTTCCCGCCTTTGCAGCTCGGGCCAATCGTTGCAGCTCCCTGCAACTGCGCCCTCAGCGCTGGCTGCCCCATCCCTTTTGCCTCGTGCTGCTCACCTCTGCCACAGTGGCTGCCACCGGTGACTCGATGGCTGCTATTTATTACAATGCTTTCTATATCCCTGCACTTAGGTGCCATTACTTTTGTTACTCCCTAAAATGAGAACTTTTCAAGAGCTCTGATTCAGGTGCTTTGACAGTGAGTGATGAAAACTTGCCTGCAGGTTGATTCTGTTTGAGAACACCATTCCCTATAATAATGAACTCTCTTATTATCTTCTTGCCTGTAGAGTAATTTGTGTTCAGCCCACATTATTCGCTCCCTGGGCTCAAAGCAATAATACAGGCCTAAATCCTGGGAGATTTTGTTAAGAGGCAGTTTACTAGTTAGGTCTACCTCTGTCTATTTTAAGAGCAAATTCTCCTTCAAAAACAGGAGTTCACGCCTTTCTCTCTCTTCCCCTCCCTCCCCCCTTTCCCCGTTCCCCGAGCTGATTTCGTGGGTTGCCTGCTTGGAAGTATTCAGAGGGAGGCTTTCCTGTTAAGCCGCTGCTGCAGTAAACAATCTCTTGGCTTCTGTCTGATAATACTTGAAGACCTTGGCTCCAGTGAGCATGCTTATCTTTCCATTGCATGTAATCGGGTGTGTTTGTGTGCCTAATGCATCTGTAATAACCGCAATTACCTAGACTGTTAAATGTTATCTCCAGGACTTTAGGCCAACAGTTCAGCACTCTTCTTGGTTTTCAATGAATTAGTAGCTGCCAAACCATTCTAGAGCTTATGAGAATCCACACCGAAATGCAGCAAAGCCAAAAGCTTGAATTGGACTGGTGGCAGAGAACTGTTCTTAAAATGAACCTGTACAAATTTCTTCAGTTGGCAGACTCTTGTACTGCTTTCCAGCCATCATGTTGAATCTTCCTCTCGACATTGAAAAGTGTAAGAATATAGAAGAGCCCTTCTAGATGCGACCAGTGGTGGGATCCAAAATTTTTAGTAACAGGTTCCCTCGCCAGCCCCCACTCAGCAAAGGGGGCAGAGGCATACCTAGTCAAACCTGAGCCCTGGGCAAAACCTGAGTTGGATGCCCCCCCCATTGGCAGCCACCCCACCATGACCCCCCAAATTTTTTTGCACCAGGTCATTTCTAAATCATCATCACGTTATAGAAAATGCCCCAACTCACAAATCTGAACACAGCAATGGTGAAACACACAGGTTCTTTGATAGAGACTGGTGAGATAAAAGGTACAAAAGGCTGAGAATCAATGAATTGCAGAACCTGAAAGGGATTAACCCAGTTCAGGGAGTTACATTACTAGTCGCAATTGCTATATGGAACCTTCACGTTCAAAGGCAGTATGCCTCTCGGGAAGGCGAGGGCGTGGAGATGGAAAAGCGGACCCAATTAGTAGCCCCCTCTCGGCACACACAAATAATTAGAAACCCACTCTCGGGAACTGATGAGAACCTGCTGAACCTGCTGAACCTACATCTGGATGCGACCAAGGTTCCATTGAGTCCAACGTTCGGTTTCATGCAGCAACCAACCAAATGACCTGGAGAGCCAAGAAGCCGTCCACAAAGACCAAACCCTCTCCCTGATGTTATCTGTCACTACTGGTTTTGGAGGTTTACCGCCTCTAGATGTGGAGGCTCCATTTAGTCTTCATGGGTTGTAGCTACCAATGAACTTCCCCCCCTTCTTAACCTGCCCAATCACTTCTTAAAGCCATTTGTGCTCTTATTCATCACTATGTGGGAACTGGCAGTGAATTTCACAATGTAATTGCTGGTATAGCAACCAGTGTTATTTCTGCTTTTGGAATACTATATATCACATTTTTCTGTCTATATAACTTGTCTATCTTCATAACCAGGTGATCAAATCCATTTGTTTAGTGGTATAATTTCCCCTCGTCCTTGAATAGGTAGAGCTTGTTGTGACAGACCTAAGGAAAATAGCATATAAAACTCCATTCCGTATAATGCTACTTCAAATCTGAGAGCTTGCAGAACCAGGGGGGAAAACTGACTGTAAAGGGTTAATTCTTCATAGACCCTATATATGTGTGTGAGAGAGAGACACTTGTGTACACACAGAGGTGGGATCCAGCAGGTTCTCACAGGTTCCCGAGAGTAGGTTACTAATTATTTGTGTGTGCTGAGAGGGGGTTACTAATGGGTGATTTTGCCACGTGATTTTTGCCTTGGTTACGCCCCTCCTCTCAGCAGTAGCGCGCAGAACTTGAAGCACTCTAGCAGGAGGTGCACCGCCGTGCGTGGCAGCCTTTGCCTGCGTGCATTCATTTCCCACCCAAGGACCGGCGCAGCGGCTGCGTCCTTGCCACAGCCCCTCCCAGGAATGCCCCTTCACTGTATATATGTGTGTGTGTGTGAGCGACACTTGTGTACACATTGCTGTTTCCATGCCACCAAATCTTTCCTCAGGGTAAGTTTTCACCCATCTGATATTAAAAACGTGAACATAGATAGCAATATCAACATTACCCTGCTCAAAAAAGGTGGTGTCATCACTGCAGGAAAGCTCCAGGTTGAATGGTAGGATCCAGCCCCATGTAAAAGTCATCCTGGGCCAGGAAAATTCATGATTATGATGATATCGCATCATATAATGTATGCTTGGGCTTCTGTTATATGAAGGAGATGAAAACTGAAGACAAAGACTCTGCAAGAGATACTTGGGATCCCTTCTGGGGCTTACAACCACTGCTTCAAACAGGGCTTCTAATGGGGGAGTTGAGCTTAAGAGTTCAGCAAGGGAGGTAAAGGGGAACAAGACAGTCCAAGTTTCCAGAAAAGGAACATACAAACTCCATATCAGCTAGGAGGGTGATGTGCTGCTGTATCTTTCCTGCTATAGAAATCCACACAAACTCAGGTAAGTACCCTATTTCATGCTAAAACCTTTAAACAGTTAAGCCGGTTATGGAGGTACATTTCCTAGTAGGGTTGTCACCTTTATGGGCTGCCAACCTGAAGCCAATCAGATTACATTTTGTGAGGGCTTGACCCCCAAGTTGAGTGTCAGGTGTACCTTTCAGTCAAGGACGTAGGTAAGGGGGGGTGTTCTTGGGTTCAACCCCCCCCCCATTGCATGTCCAAAGCTCTGCCCCCCCGTTTGCGGGTTTTTTGTATTTCAAAGTGTGTGTGGTTTTGGTTTTTGGCCTGCAGGGGGCGCATTTTTAGGCTACTGGCCCCAAAATTGCAGGCTATTGTCAGATGACACTCCTGATGACACCAGCCAAGTTTGGTGAAGTTTGGTTCAGGGGGTCCAAAGTTATGGACCCTCAAAAGGGGTGCCCCATCCCCCATTGTTTCCAATGGGAGCTAATAGTAGATGGGGCTACTCTTTTGAGGGTACATATCTTTGGACCCCCTGAACCAAACTTCACTAAACCTAGGTGGTATCATCAGGAGAGTCTCCTGCTGACACCACCCAGGTTTGGTGAAGGTTGGCTGAGAGGGTCCAAAGTTATGGACTCCCAAAAGGGGTGCCCCATCCCCCATTGTTTCCAATGGGAGCTAATAGAAGATGGGGCTACACCTTTGAAGATTCATAACTTTGGACCCCCTGAACCAAAATTCACCAAACCTGGGTGGTATCATCAGGAGAGTCTCCTAAAGATATCCTGAAAGTTTAGTGATGCTAGCTTAACAATTGACCCCTAACAGCAGGCACCCCCCAAATTTCCCCAGATTCTCCTTTTGAATCCAACCCCTTCGGCATGGATTTAAAGGGAGAATCTGAGGTCCCCAGATTAAACCTTGAAGGTGATGCTGTTTCAGGTTGGGGGATAATCCACCCCAAAACAGCATCACTTTCAATGTTGTTTTAACTGGGGACCCCAGGATCTCCCTTTAAGATGGATTTAAAAGTGATCATTGAAAGTGATGCTGGGGGATATATTGGGGGATATGATTGAAGTCTACAAAATTATGCATGGGGTAGAAAATGTTGACAGAGAGAAATTTTTCTCTCTTTCTCACAATACTAGAACCAGGGGGCATTCATTGAAAATGCTGGGGGGAAGAATTAGGACTAATAAAAGGAAACACTTCTTCATAGCGTGGTGATTGGTGTTTGGAATAATGCTTGCCACAGGAGGTGGTGATGGCCACTAACCTGGATAGCTTTAAAGGAGGGGCTTGGACAGATTTATGGAGGAGAAAGTCGATTTATGGCTACCAATCTTGATCCTCTTTGATCTAGAGATTACCGCAAATGCCTTAACAGACCAGGTGATCCAGGGAGCAACAGCGCCATGGGAGAAGGCCATTGCGTTCACATCCACAACATGTGAGCTCCCAAAGGCACCTGGTGGGCCACTGCGAGTAGCAGAGAGCTGGACTAGATGGACTTTGGTCTGATCCAGCTGGCTTGTTCTTATGTTCTTATGTTCTTATGTTCTTATGCTGTTTGGGGGTGGATTTCCCCATCACAGCAGCCACCCATGGGGGGGGGACCTCAGGTTTTGCACTGGGCTCCATTTTCCCTAGCTACCCCTCTGCCTGGAGGGGAGGGGGAAGGGACTGCCGGCTACCAGCTAGGAGCCCAGCTGGTGGAGGGGCGGGGTGGGGCAGGGTGGGCAGGGCAGGGAAGTCTGCCGTCTCTGGCCTTGGAGAGCTGCTTTTATAAGCACTGAGGCCAGGGGCGGGGCTTGGGGAGGTGTTGCCTCACCCCCAGGGGCACGTGGGGGCGTGGCCTTGCCCCCGAGCCCCGCCCATAAGAAATCTATACCTACACCACTGCTTTCAGTGCCTGAATTCCTACGAAATACAAATGCCAAGTGTCATAACTCTCAGGATGGTGACACTGTGTCTAATGGGCTTAGCTGGATTCAAATGAAACGGCACGATAAATGTGTTGAAAGGGAAAGTTCTCCTTGGTGCTGATAAGGGTTTAGTGATTTAAACGCTCCCCAGAAAGCCAACCACTGAGATCTTGAATTGCCAGCTTGGAAATAACACTGTGAGAAGCTATGATTTACAACTAATCTGAAATTTGGCTCTGTAATTTTTTTTTTAAGATGACAGAAATCCCATTTTATTTGTTACAATGAAATAACAGTCACAACTTTTTCCCCCTCGACTCTCATCTGCTACGTCTGGACTGTTTTCTGACTTTACGATTTCTTCCATCATGTTCATCTCTTACCTACAAAGCAATTACAGCCAGCCTAAAACCACTGCTCATGTCAGAGCCGAATATTTATAGCATTTATATCCTAACATTTTTCTTTTAACAACTGTACCCAACAGGCTCTGTGCCTTTTGCTAGGCAAAACTGTATAAAGCATCGATGGGGTGGATCCCAGAGACCCTATACACACCCTACTATCCTGGGATCTCGCCTGTGTTACAGACCTTCGTTTTGTCTCCCACGCTACCGCCGGTGATGATTTGTACATTTCTTATTTTGCCGTTTGAGGAGAAAAGCAGCATAAAACCAAGCCACTGGAAATTATTTATTGTTTTCTACGGATAATTTCACTCTAATGGGGCTGATAGGAGGGACAGATGTTCTGCATATTGATGCCAGAAGAAGCAGTTTTGTCAGTAGTAAGCAAAATAAGGCACAGAAGGCCAGGGGTTAGATTGTGTTTTTACCATGTAGAAAGGGAGCAGTGGCGTAGGAGGTTAAGAGCTCGTGTATCTAATCTGGAGGAACCGGGTTTGATTCCCAGGTCTGCCGCCTGAGCTGTGGAGGCTTATCTGGGGAATTCAGATTAGCCTGTGCACTCCCACACACACCAGCTGGGTGACCTTGGGCTAGTCACAGCTTCTCGGAGCTCTCTCAGTCCCACCTACCTCACAGGGTGTATGTTGTGAGGGGGGAAGGGCAAGGAGATTGTAAGCCCCTTTGAGTCTCCTGCAGGAGAGAAGGGGGGATATAAATCCAAACTCAATCCAAACTCAAATACTGTGGGGATACAGATTCCTATGTGATGGCAGTTTTAGAAGTTTGGCCTTTCAGAAAGCATCAATGAATATAAGCTCCCTCCTAACTGGGTGTGATCAATTCTGTCTAGTATCTACTGACAACTCATTCACATATTTTTTACAACCTGAGGGAGCCAAATACTTTAGGTCATACAAACACCATTGCCAGTTTCTTCAGCCTGACTTCATCAGCTGTGTTTTCAGGGAATTCTGGGATTCCTCATAAATATGGGGGATATTCTGTAAACACCAGTGTGGTGTCGTGGTTAGAGAGCAGAGGTTGGAGGACCTGGGGTCAAATGGACACTGTGATGAAGCTTGCTGAGTGACCTTGGGCTATTCCAAGGGTAGGGAACCTGCGGCTCTCCAGATGTTCAGGAACTGCAATTCCCATCAGCCTCTGTCAGCATGGCCAATTGGCCATGCTGGTGAGAAACTGATAGGTATGGTCCTGTTTATCTGGAAACCCACTGAGACTCCTAATGTCCAAGGGTAGAGACCTCGCGGCTCTCCAGATGTTCAGGAACTGCCAATTCCCAGCCTCTGTCAGCATGTGATTGGCCATGCTGGTAAGCTGATAGAGTATGGTCCCTGACATCTGACCCACTGATGTCACACACTCTCAATCTCACCTAACTCTCAAGGTTGTTGTGAGGATAAAATGGGGAACAGAGAAGCAAGTACATTGCTCAGAGCTCCTGTGAGAGAGGGCAAGGTAACAATGTAGATAGGTAGACAGACAGAAATTGCCCCAGAATCCTTTGCAAAATGTACAGGATTTCCATTGCAAAGATGATTCAGGAAAAGAGTCTCTGTCAGCTGAAAAGCATTGTTCTATATAGCACCTTCAGTAGCATGTGGTCATGCATTGCAATCTGGGATTGGATCAGACCCAGAGGTGGGATCCAGCAGGTTCTCACAGGTTCCCGAGAGTAGGTTACTAATGATTTGTGTGTGCCGAGAGCGGGTTACTAATTGGTGATTTTGCCATGTGATTTTTGCCTTAGTTACGCCCCTCCTCTCAGCAGTAGTGCGCAGAACTTGAAGCAGTCTAACAGGAGGTACACCGGCGTGCGTGGCAGCCAAGGACCGCCCACCCAAGGACCGGCACAGTGGCTGCGTCCTTGCCACAGCCCCGCCCAAGAATGCCCCGGCCCGGAATGCCTGGCCATGCCCCCATCGTGCCCCACCCAGCCCCATTGGTGCTACGCCACAGTTTGAATCCCACCACCATGGGAACCTGTTACTAAAATTTTTGGATCCCACCACTGATCAGACCTACTTGTCCTTGGCTTCATCTGTACATCAGTTTGGTACAACAAAGGGGGAAATAACTTGGGTGAACCTAAGTATGCATCTACAAATTCTGTACTTGTGATTGGGACCCAGCATATGCCTAGGTTTCCAAACTGTCTGTACAGTGAAGTCTGCCTCACTGAGCCACAAGAAACAAGCCACAAGGTCATAAGCCATTTGGCTCTTGTCAAGGATTCATGCCCTTGGCCAAGGCCAGGCTAAATAGCTGAGGGGAATAGAAGCTTATTCCACATCTCAGGATTTCTGCCCTTTGCCTGAAGAACCTCTGGCTTTAACACCTGTGACAGGAAGGAAAACAAATGTTCAATGAAGATCTCTCATGACTGACACAAAGATGTTTACAGTTTTCCTCCCCTGCTACTTTGCATTTTCCCCATGTGCATGTGTGTGTGTGAAGTGTCACCCAGTCACTTCAGACTTACGATGACCTTATGAATGAACGCTTTCCAGAATGTTCTATCATTAACAGCCTCACACACATCTTACAAACTGAGGGTTGTGGTTTCCTCAATGAAGTCAGTTCACCTCACGTTGGATCTTCCTCTTGCCCTACAGCCGTGGTGGCGAACCTTTGGCACTCCAGATGTTATGGACTACAATTCCCATCAGCCCCTGCCAGCATGGCTTATGGGAATGGTAGTCCATGACATCTGGAGTGCCAAAGGTTCGCCATCACTGCCCTACAACCTTCAACTTTTCCTAGCATTTTTGTTTTCTCATGATGCCGTCAAAGTATGATAGCCTCAGTTTACTCATTTTAGCTTCTAAGGAGAATTCAGGTTCAATTTGTGGTAGAACCTAAGGATGTGCATCCCAAAAAAACTCAGTCCTTTTTGGATCTGAGTGGATTGGCCCAGAAAATGTTTGGTATTTCTGAAGAAAGCCAAATCCCTGTACTGATATGAGGATATTTCCAGGGTTGGTTGTTTGGATATCTGATTTTTTTTTTTGTCCCATTATACTCTATGGAGAATCTTAGTGAGGCCTTTGGGGGTGCTGTTTCTTAAGGTAGAGGCATCAAATTTGCAGCATAGCTGCTGGTGACAGGAATCTCTAAGTTTGGTAGAGACTGGATCAGGGGGTCCTATTTTACTGGCCCCATTTTTCTTCCATTTAATCCAGGTGAACTGATCTCTGTCTCCGGGAGACAAACAGCGATTGCTCAATTCACAGCACTGCCCCCCGATGATCCTCACTCCATGAGACGAGGCCAATTACACAAGGACTTTTCTGAGGTTCCAAGAGAAGACCAAAAGCCATTACCTTGGGTTGAAATATTACGAGCAGTGGAAGAGAGACACATCAAGGGAATGGGTGAAGTAATTGGCAGGGAAAGTATCTGAACTCCACTGACTTCAGGAGGGGTTCTTGTCAGAAAAGAAATTCTGAAGTGTGTTGCTGCATAATGAACAGGTGAGAGAAAACAAGAGAATTAGATGAATAAATACTTTTAAAATTAAATGTTAAAGACCTCGGCTTGCAGCTGGCACCCAAGAAAATGCCAGTGTGATATTTCTAATGGGAAAGTCTCGGCAGATTAACAGTAATTAAAACTGAGCTAAATCCTCACACCCGCATATTTATCCAGTGAATAATGTACACAGAACCCGTGCTTGGTCCCAGCACAATGCAGAACCGCAGGCCTTTATTTTCTTATTACCTAAACATTGATTCTACTTCCGACCTTGTGGCAAGAAGAAAAACCTTCATTGTCAAGATGAATGGTGACATTTTCCAAAATGGTAAGGCAAATGGTATAGACTTTCAGAAGACCCGCAAGAGCTCTCTCTGCTCCTTTCCTGAATGGTTATGCAGGCGGGAGTACCTAGAATGCTATTTGCAGTAGTGTAAATATGGAAGGCTATTTTTCTTGTTGTTGTTCATTATTGGAGTTGCCAACTTTAGATGAAATGCAGCCATCACACTTAGACTGAAGCACTGAAATGAGCGAGGGAGCTAAATATGGTGAGGCCATGAAGAATCAAGGAGTAACCTGTAGAAATCTGACCATAGTAGAGATGCCAGCCTCCAGGGGGGCCCTGAAGATACCCTGGAATTATAGCTCATCTCCAGACTACAGAAATCAGTTGCCCTGAATAAAATGGAAGCTTTGGAGAGTGGACTGAAATCCCTGTCCTCCCTAAACTCCGTCCCTAAATCTCCTACCTGCACCTTAATATAATTATTTTAAAAATCCTTATTAACTGAAACTTCATCATACAATAAACAGGCATGTCATCTGAATTTCATATCATGTTCCTCCAGTGGTGGGATCCAAAAATTTTAGTAACAGGTTCCCATGGTGGTGGGATTCAAACTGTGGCATAGTGCCAATGGGGCTGGAAGCGAGGAACGACGCGATAGGCGTGTGGCTGGCAGACATTCGAGGGTGGGAGGGCATTTCCCAATGTCGCGGGGCTGTGGCAAGGGGCGCAGCAGCTGCACTGTGGTGCATGCAGGCGAGGAAAGCAGATACCTGCCCTTGCAGGCATGAGGCTGCCACGCACGCCTTGAGTGCACCTCCTGCTAGACCAGCTTCAAGTTCTGCGCACTACTGCTGAGAGGAGGGGTGTAACTAAGGCAAAAATCACGTGGCAAAATCACCCATTAGTAACCCCCTCTTGGCACACACAAATAATTAGTAACCTACTCTTGGGAACCTGTGAGAACCTGCTGGATCCCACCTCTGTGTTCCTCTAATTCCATCAGTCTTCTATTTCTCAACCAAACCCATTCTTTCAACTAGCCCAATCAATGGGTAGCAAAATATAAACACAGATCTGGTAAACCTATCCCTCCTCTTTCCTTTGCATCTTGTAAGAGTTCATACTTAATCTAAGGTTTCTTCCCTTGCCCAAAACAAACTTTGATATATCATTCTGCCATCATTAAAATGGAATATCAGTTACTGAAAACAAAATAACATTCTCGCTTAAACATTAATCTTAATCAGAGAAATTCTCCCCAGCAATAACTGATGTTTGTTCCACCTTGACAAATCTTTTTTCTGACTTCATTCTGTTTTGATATTAATATTTGGAAATGACATAGAATTCAAATTTCTCAGTGTAACACTCAGATATTTCACCTTTTTTAACCTTAAAGCCCATTTTACTCATCAATCCTATCTGAGCTTGGAATTTCATTTTTTTGGTCAAAATCTTATCTTTTTTGCTGTTAATTTCAAACCCACTAATACACCAAATTCTTTCAACTTTGAAAGAATTCAGCTCCCTTTACGAGGTTTTTCAAAACCAATACCAGGTAATCCTCAAATAAGTCTTTTTCTTAATTTTGGTACTTTCAGTCCTCTCATCATGTCTTACATCTCTATTCAATATTTCAAAAACTGAAATAAACAAGGCAGGAGAATTCTAGACAGCGTTGTCTTGTTCCTTTCTGTATCTTGCTTGTTTTAATTAAATCTCCATAAACAATTATTTGTGGTGACTGTGAAGTATAAATCAATTTCACCCTGTGGAGAAATGGCTCCCCCCTCCTTTTCTGTTTCTTCCTCCCCTCCTTCCATCAGGTATCATAGATTTGGAGGACTTTAGAGATTCCAGATGATCCATCAGGAAGTGCTACTGTAACCCCCATGCTCAGAATGGCCTGACCCAGAAAGGGGTGGAGACTCAAAGCAGCAAGAGGCTGCAGAGCTCATGTAGTTTGGAGAAGACAAGGCTACCAGACTCGGACCTTGTGGGTTTTTGTGGTTGTAATGGGTGAGAGTTCTCCTGGAAACCTTCATCATGTTGAATCTGTTCATCAAGCCCATGGAGTCTTCAGGAGCCAGCCCACTTGCAAAGAAAAATTGGACTTCGCAATATCAGTAGACTGTAAATATAAGGACTTGAAAATGCAACATAACAGGACTGGAATGTGTTAAATGTTAAATGTTAAAAGTGTTATTTGTTGAGAAAGAGATAAGCCATTTTGTTTTAAATTTAGTTTCTTTGCAGCTCCTTCCAAGTACTGCCCCACAGAAATCACAAGCTGAGTTACACTACTGCCCAGAATGGCCTGACCCAGAAGGGTGGAGACTCAAAGCAGCAAGAACACGCTCATGTAGTTTGAACAAGGCTACCAGACTGGGACCTTGTGGGTTTTGTGTGGTTGTAATGGTGAGAGTTCTCCTGGAAACCTTCATCATGTTGAATCTGTTTCATCCAGCCCTTGGAGTCTTCAGGAGGCAACCCACTTTAAAGAAAAATTGGACTTGGCAATATCAGTAGACTGTAAATATCGCAGGACTTAGAAAATGCAATAACAGGACTGTAATGTGTTAAATGTTCAAATGTTAAAAAGTGTTATTTGTTGAAAAGTAAGCCATTTTGGTAATTTGGTTCTTTGCAACTCCTTTTAAGTACTGCTGCCCACACAGGGAACTCCTGAAGCTGAGGGGTTACACTACCACCTGACCTAGAGGGGAAAGATATCTTGACCCAGCCTGACCAGGTCAAAGGAGGGTGGGGTCTGGGATCTGATAAATTGCTGGGAGTGAAGGGGCAATGTGTGATTGGTGTTAGGAATATGCTGCCACAGGAGGTGGTGATGGCCACTAACCTGGATAGCTTAAAAGGGGCTTGGACAGATTTATGGAGGGGAAGTCGATTTATGGCTACCAATCTTGATCCTCTTTGATCTCAGATTGCAAATGCCTTAACAGTTCAAGTGCTCGGGAGCAACAGCCGCAGAAGGCCATTGCTTTCACATCCTGCATGTGAGCTCCCAAAGGCACCTGGTGGGCCACTGCGAGTAGCAGAGAGCTGGACTAGATGGACTCTGGTCTGATCCAGTTGGCTTGTTATTATGTTCTATGTGTGATTGGTGTTGAGAATATGCCACGAAGGAGGTGGTGATGGCCACTAACCTGGATAACCTTAGCTTAAAAGGCTTGGACAGATTTATGGAGGAAGTGATTTATGGCTACCAATCTTGATCCTCTTTGATCTCAGGTGCAAAACATGTAACAGTTCAAGTGCTCTAGGAGCAACAGCCATGAGAGGCCATTGCTTTACATCCTGCATGTAATCCCAAAAGGCACCTGGTAAGACCCACTCGCAGTAGCAAGAGCTGGACTAGATGGACTCTGGTCTGATCCAGTTGGCTTGTTATTATGTTCTAAGGGCTCTTCTCTCTTTCCTTCTGCTGAGAAGCAGACCTCTTCCCTTGGCTGTGAAGGGCGCAGCCATTTTTTGGTTTCCTCATCATTACGCTCCAGTCAGATGGTAATGTGAACTGTTTGAGAATTGCAATCTTCTAAGTATTACATGCCTACCCTATGTTCAACAACTCCTAGCTAGGGAATCTTTAGAGTTAAGGGCAGGGGATTTGCGTTTATATCTCCTTTTGTTTGGAAACCCTTGCTCAATCTGGTGCTATGATAAAAGATACTTGTGACTTCTATTTTTAATAAATACTTTTAAACCTTAGATGAGGACAGTTCTCTGTGCCACAAATGCCCCCACTGTTTTGGATGCGCTATTTAAACAGGAGAGAGAGGAAGGCTGAGCAGCTCTTCCTCCAGGACCTCCAATCTACCCTATAGAGGAACCCGGGAGAGGGGAACCAAAAGGAAACTGAGGCAGAAGCCTCATGGTTGGAAAGGAAGCTGGGGAATCCTGCTCTTCCACAGCAGGCAGTCCTCAAACGATCAGGTGGTGGCAGCAGTTTTCCCCAGGAAAAGTTGGCAACTCCTGGGAGGGTGCAGAGAGCGGGATAGGGCCTGCCAGGCAAAGCAAGCCCGTTCCACCACTGTTAGGAGGCCTGTGTTTGGGGATTTTGCTTATGCTGCTGTTTCTATGCACTGGGGGGAAGATGGAATGGGTTAAATGCATTTCTAACTGTCTTTTCACTGTTGCTGTAGAATGTGGTGCAGTACCAGGTGGTGTCCAAGGTCACTGCTTGCCCATCTTATATTATCTTCCTAACACTTACTTTTAGGTGTGCTTTCCCAGGCTGGCGGGGGGGCTGTCTGTTGTTTTAATTACTGGATTTTGCGCGGGTATTTCTCAGTTCTGGCTTTAGCCAGGGAAGATCCAACACCATTAAAACTTCTGTTCTTCAACAAGAGTTTGTGTGTGTTTTTGGGATTCTGACAGCCACACACCCATTTGATAAAATTCCTTCCAAAATCCATATTTTCTAAAATAAAAAAAGACCAATTCAATTTGTCAGATGTGTTCTCTGCACCTAGAAAGATCAAAGTGGCTTGTTTTTTTTTAAATTATATTTTTCCAAGTATTCCAAGATATCTAATACAGTTCTAACATTGTCATTTAACTGTCCTTTTGGTAAACGTCCCACTCGGACTTCATGAATAAACTCTTGTAAAACTATTTTCAGTCTGTCAACTAAAATTGCTGTACACACCTTGCAATCATTATTCAGTTACAATACTGGCCTGTAGTTCATGTCAATGTGTTGTCCTTCTTTAAGTATTAATGTTGAACTAGCTTCTTTCCTTGACTCCAGCACCTTTCCTCCTTGCAAAATAGAGTTCACTGTATTTTGTAGAGGTTGTAAAATTTCATCTTCAAAACACGTATAACACAGTCCTGATAAACCATCAAGGCAAGGAATGTTTCCTGCTATAATTTTTTTATAGCCTCCACCACTTTTCCTATTGTTGTGCCATTCAGAATAAGTGTCTATTCTTCTGTAACCTTAGGTAAATTGTGCTTTCTAAGATATTCATCTATTTTTTATTAAAGGAACCTTTTGCTCTTTAGATAAGTTTGTATCATACTAATACATTTGTGTTGAATCATCACATTGTGGCAACTGTTTCTTTTCTCTCTCTTGTCTCAATTTATGTTAACCATTTTCCTGGCTTGTTTGCAAGTTCAAGATTCTTTTATTTTACATGCTTCAGTGGTATTTCCATTTCTCTTCCTGTTGACATGAATAACTGTTTTAAGATTCTTATTTGCTGCAAGATATTTGTATATCTTGAGGATTTGTAATTCATCCTTTTTTAATATCCTCTAAAATACTGTGTGTTTTCTTTATCTCGTTTTCTTCACTTTAAAATTATGTTGCTCAAATGACCTCAAAGAAGTATGCAGGAAACACCTCATGCTCTCTTCTGCCTCATGATCAAATTGTGTTGAGGCATATATAGAGGGGAGTCATCCTGAGGGGATTTTATAAATCAGGCGCCATTTTAAATTGGTTGCTTTTAAGCATTAAGATTTCTATTTCTATTTATTTATTTATGTTTTGAAGTATTAATAACTTATAGATGTTATATTGTTGTTAGCCACCTTAAGCCCAATTGTCCCAGAAAAGAACGGGATGAAAATCAAATAAAATAACAATAAGTCCATTCCCTCATTTAACTAAATTCAACAAATTGTTTTATTTATTTTTTTCTTATGGTCCTGAACAATTGTGTCTTTTGGAAGTAAAGCTTCATTTAATCTCCATCTGATTTTCTTCTACAAACTGGGTTTACAGGATTATGATTTGAAAATTTCTTTGGAAAAATTTCTGCCTCAGGTACCTTTGTAGCTGTGTCTCTAGGGGGCTTTCCCCACTGACAGAGTTGAACTGGTTTCTACCTAGGTTTCTACCTCAACATTGTCTTGCATTCACCAATGCTACTGCTGCTGCTGGCCATGAAAATTTGAATCGCTCCCTGGACTGATAAGCCCCACCCACAATACAATACTATCAGCCACATCTTTGCATGACAACTTCCAACCAAACACTTACTGATTGGTTCCTCACCCTGGGTCATGGACAATGAATACCCCAAACATTTCCTTCTCTCTGGACACAGCGTGTAACGGACTTCCCTCTGTGCCATCTGCCTTACTACATGGCAGGTTTAATAACCTGGAAAAATCTAAAAGGTTATGTAACTATAATTCCAACGTAGTTGAAACATTGGCTCACCAGCTATTACACTGCACTAAATTTGCCAAAATTAGATCTAAATATGTCAGTTTAAATCCTCTCTTCCAATCTCAGTGAACAGATTTGATTAGATTATTTCTCCAGTTGAATAACTCTGATTCTGTTTTCTGTGAAAAGCCAGTAACAATATGTATTTATCTGAGGTTATCCTTTTTGCCTTTAAAACTTTTATGTTTGCTGTTTTTTGCTGTTGTTGTTGTTCTATTTATGCCAATAAAGGCTTTGCTTTGCTTACTTCCCTCTGTGATACACCTCTGAAGATGCCAGCCACAGATGCAGGTGATCCACAAGACCAGGGGCGTAATGCCCATTGGGCAAGGTGGGCAGCTGCCCAGGGCATCAACTTGTGGGGGGGCACCAAAAATGCAGGGTTCATTTTTGGGTATTTTAGTGGTTTTCTGTTTTTGGCCTGCAGGAGGCGCAGTTTTTCGGCTAGGGGCACCAAAATTTCAGTGTATCATCAGGAGACTGTCCTTATGCTACCCCCCAAGTCTGGTGCAGTTTGGTTCAGGGAGTCCAAAGTTATGGACTCCCAAAAGGGGTTCCCCATCCCCCATTGTTTCCAATGGGAACTAATAGGAGATGGGGGCTACAGTTTTGAGGATCCATAACTTTGGCCCCCCTGAATCAAACTGCACCAAACCTGGTGAGTATCATTAGGGTAGTCTCCTGATGGTATGCTGAATTTTTGGTGCCGATATGTCTACAAATGCACCCCCTGCAGGCACCAATATCATGGTGCAAAAAAACTTTTGGTCGTGGTGGGGTGGCTGCCCATGGGGGGCATCCAACTCAGGTTTTGCCCAGGGCTCCAGTTTGCCTCGTTACACCCCTGCACCAGACTATGGCCACACAGCCTGGAAAACCCACCACAACCAGTTGAATCTGACCGTGAAAGCCTTTGACAATACATTGACAGTTGATCGCGTGCTGCTTTACAGTTGAAAGAAAAAGGAATTTTGGAGAAGATGTCCTGGCATTCTACAGGTCACTAAGTAAACTGAATTAGATGGAGGTCTATGTATTTGGACATTAAAATGTGAGGAAGAACAGCCAAGCAAAACATTATGTAAAGGTTCTTTCTCAGTCCGCCATTTTAAAAAGTTGTTGAACAAACAACTGCATAATGTATTTGCTCTACACTGTTTTCTTAGTTAGGCTCCTGAAAGTGGTACAAAACTTTCCTTGATCCTTTGCAAGACCTCCCAAGAGACTGTGGCCTCCTGTAACGTTATTAAACTTTTCTCCCCTATGGGACTAGAGGGGAAAATACGATTGCCCAGAATAAGCGAGTTTGACATTGTATGGTTTGATTATCAAGGTCTGTAGTTCCCTCATACCCTGAGGTAAAAAAATGTCTATAGCTATTACAAATTGCTCGGAGCATGCTCTCAGCTAGATCATTATAGTACTTTAATATATGTCACCTAGGATTTGAACTTCTGGAGGGCATAGCATGCCCATAGTTATGCTGGTACAATAAAAAAAAAACATTTTGCTATATTTCATTTACCCTAAACCTCCATGCTAATAGTGTAGCTTTCCCATGGAGCTACATGACTGCTTGAATTCTGACAGCACAAGCGATATTTCTCCCATGGAAAAACCCATGAAAGGAAAGAAAACCTGCATTGTAAAGGGGTTTTTTTTCCCCCAATAACACATCTGATAGCTTGATATAAGCTAAGGCGGTTATTTTGTCTCTCAGTGAGATATTTACCTTTCACAAATAAAACCTTTGTCTGAAAATATTAATTCTGGATTGACTAAAGAGAGAAAAAATAGGGAAGGTTACTCAGCTCCACAAGACTCTGCAGGAGCCATTCACAACTTTGATCCTGCTTGCTTCATTCTTTATTTATGTTCTTTATTTCCACTTTTCTGCCCACTGGGGACTAAGGAGCTTAGACTATTCCCCTCTTCCTCCAGCTAAGCATCACAAAAGCTACCCTTGTGGCAGACTCCTATAATTTTGAGGAAATAGACATACTGCGATAAATCTCCACACACACACACATACACACACACGGAAAATATGGTCACGTGTAAAAGTCTTGGTTAGGATGGTTGTGCAATCTACAGTTCACTGTTGTGAGGTAATTGTACTTGAGTTCTATCAGGACACTGTGACCTCTGAGGGAAAAGTTTTTTAAAAGAACAGAAATGAATTTAGATTTAGATTTAGAAACCTTTAATGGCATATATATAAATTATACAATGGAAATTAAAATTGCCTGGTAAAAAAAATTTAAAAAAAAGCAAGCATCAGGAGAGCTGGAATATTAAGCCACTGAATTGGGATTGAGTCTGCTAAGCATTTGGGAACATTCAGTGATGACAACACACAAGAATCTAGCAGTTTGTTCGATGGTAACAGTTGAGTTGCTGTCTAACAAGAACAAAGTTTTGACAGCATCTGTAGTGTTGCCTAGATCAGCTAAGAGAGGATTAAGTAGTCTTTCCCGCTCTACAGCATATAAAGGGCAATATAATAGAACATGATGGATGGTTTCTTCAAGACCAGGACTGCAGGTGCAAGATCTATCAGAGGATGGAAGATGGTGCTCTCTGTTGTATCGTCTGGTAGAAGGAAGAACATTGCATCTGGCTAAGGTGACAGCGCGTCTCAGAGTGGGCTCAAGTAGGAGATGTAGATAGTTAGCAGGAGTGGGAAAACGAGGCAAAATATGCAGATGGACTGGAGAGCAGGTTTTATTTGCTTGTGCCATCAGTTTCTGGTAGTCCTGCTCAAAGAGTCTTGAACAGAAATGGTTTAACTTAAGAGAGTTGTTTTAACACTTTGCTAGGCACGGTTTTTCCAACACAAGACAAGAAATAGCTTAGTTATGGTATTTATTGGCATCTTATAGCTTCAGTGAGGTTCAGAGGTGTATCAGTGGGAAATGGCACCCAGAGACATCTCCTTCTCTGCGTGCCTGCCCTCCACCCCCATGCCCCCCCCCCCACGCTGTGAAGTGTGGATTCTACGGCATTTTACATCAGGGTTTATCCACAAATCATCAAGAGTTTCCAAAGTTGGATCTGGCAACCTAGCCCCCCATCCCCCGCTGGTGGCCAGGGGGACCTGGCAACCCTATATGAGGTTTATCAAGGCAAGAGACATTGAGAGGTGGTTTGCTATTGCCTGCTTTTGCATAGCAACCCTGGACTTCCTTGGTGTTCTCCCATTCAAATAATAACCAGGGCCAGCCCTCCTTAGCTTTCAAGGTCTGACAAGATGCTGTCAAGGCATCCAGCATATTACAGTAGTTTAATCTGGATGTGTTACTAAAATGCACTGGACAATGTCCTCATCAGATTTCTCCAATTACAACTACAGTCAACAACAAAAATTGCTGAAGGAGCAGCAGCAGCAGCAGAAGATGAAGACGAAGACGAAGAAGAAGGAGGAGGAGAAGGAGAAGAAGAAGAAGAAGCAGCCCCTTGTGAGGTAGGTGAGGCTGAGAGACTTCCAAGGAACTGTGACTAATCCATGGTCACTCAACAGGAATGTAGGAGTGCACAAGCTAATCCGGTTCACTAGATAAGACTCCACTGCTCACGTGAAAGAGTGTGAAATCAAACCTGGTTCTCCAGATTAGAGTCCACCTACTCTTAACCACCACACCATGCTGGCTCTTGAACATGTGCAGCTGAATTTACATTCATCCCTTGTAACCCTCTCTTTGTGGTCTCTCTCATGATCATATATTTAGACTGCAAGCTCTTCAGTCTTTTAATAGAGTACTTTGCAGATATACCCTTTCCTGCTGAAGTAGTCTCTTTAAAAAATTGATTACTGTTGCCTTGTTTGAACAATTGTGGCCAGATGCCGCTTGGAGAGCAAAACTACCCGGGTCTGAAATAACATTAATGATGAATAAATAAATATTGTTCAGATGGTAATGATATCAAAATCTGGCCTATTGCTTTGCTCATTCTATATTACATTCTTGCATCCTTCAAAGCACGGAGGTGTGGAAAGACGTGTTCCCTTTGATGACCAAATACTTGCTGGGATATAATATTTTGACAGCCCAGTGCACCCTGGGAACAGTCGTTTCCTGTCAGAATTCTCACAATCATGCAATCGTTTCTTTTACACCATCTCCAGTGGTTTCTTTATTGATATAATTAACATAAACTATGTGCAGAGTGAAGGTGGGGGTAATTTATACTAATCTACTTATCCAAGTATGTCTTCATGCTGTACAAATATCAATTAACAGGCAGGAAAGTCTAAAATAATCCCTTCAAGATGACATTCCTTTGCCAAGTTAAGAAAATCTAGAGGAATTTTTTTTTAAAAAAAGTGGCTTTCCAAAATGCTTCCAAAATGCCCCCCTTTCCCTCTTCAATGCAGTGGGGAAGCTGCAATGTTGTTGTAATTTCACACAAGCTTCCAAAGTTGAGTGTCCTTATGAAAAGAGCAATTATATACACACTTTCAACAGCAAGTGGCAAAAATAATTAAATGAGTAATTACATTCCCACTTTGAAGCTGTCACACAATTAAACTTAATTAAACATTCTCTATACTTCACTAATCTTCTGCAAACAGCAGAAAGCAAGAAGGGCGTGGCGTGAAAAAGGGCATTTGGTGAAAGTTGAGCTCAAAACTTAAGTTTTCTCCATTAGCGGGAAAGCAGGAAGGTGTGCACATCTCTGGTACGACCGCCCTGCCTTTTCCAAGGTGATTCATAGCCAGGTTCTGTCACAGGATATAACAAAATGACATACACCTGGTGCAGGACAGAGATCAGCAACAAAATACATATTTGACATAACATGTTGTATGTTAAGTGCCATCATGTCACTTCTGACGTTTGGCAACTCTATGAATTAATGTCATCCAAACTGTCCTGGGCTCATTCCGCACATGCAGAATAATGCACTTTCAAACTGCTTTCAGTGCTCTTTGAAGCTGTGCGGAATAGCAAAATCTATTTGCAAACAATTGTGAAAGTGGTTTGAAAATGCATTATTTTGCGTGTGCGGAAGGGGCCCTATTGTCAACAATCTTGCTCACATCTTGTAGAGTAAGGATCATGACTTCCTTGGTTGCATCAATCTATCTCATGTTTTCTTCTTTTCCTGCCACCTTCAACTCGTCCTAGCATTATTGTCTTTTCCAGTGACTCTCCTGTTCTCATAATGTAACCAAAGTACAATACCCTCAGTTTAATCATCTTAGCTTCCAGAGACAATTCAGGCTTGGTTTGAATGTGTTAAATCCTGTCTAAATGCTCCGGTGGTGGAATGCAATGTTTCTGACTCCCTCGTTCCATGGCAGGCTTGGAGAGGGGACGGGCGTCAGGGCATAATGCCATAGATTGGCCATGCCAATTGGCCATGCTGGCAGGGGCTGCTGGGAATTGTAGTCCTTGAACATCTGGAGTGCCATAGGTACGCCACCATGGTTCTAGGCAATAGGAGACCTTGTGGAATAGCATGAGAGGAATCTCCAGGAGGAAGGGGAAAAGCAAACAGCACTCTCCTCACTATTGCTTTGAATTTGCAGCAGACTGTTCATATTTGTGGGGGGTGGGGAAACACTTGGGATGTGTCCTGGAAGCCCGAAAAAGTTTGGGCACCACTGGTCTATATCGTTCTGATCTTGTTCCTTCTATACTTCATCCCAGTTTGCTTTTGGGTTCAATTCAAAGCGCAGATGTTGACCTTTAAACCTGTAGGCAGCTTAGGGCCAGCATTCCTGAAGGTCTGCCTTTTCTCTGTCCATCCATTCTGGTCACCTTTGAAGGCCCTGCTTCAGGCGGCTCCACCGGCAAGCCAAAAAATAGCCTTCTTGGTTCTTGCGCCAAAACTTTGGAACCCGCTTCCCCAGGAGATACATCTGCCTCCCTCTACTGTTGTCTTCTGCCAGTGGGTGAAGATTTTTTTTGTTTTGCCTGGTATTCCCCACTACAAACTGTTCTTGCCCATCCTCCCTGGTTGTGTTCTTACATGTGTTTGTATGTTTATACCACATGTTTCTTACATGTGTTTGTATGTTTATACCTTCGTGACCATCTCACCCCATATGTCTCAGGTAGGCCTCTGCGGTCGGCAGAGGCAAATTTACTGGTGGCCCCCTGCCCCTCCATGATGCAGCTGGCCTCTACCCGGGCCAGGGCTTTTACGGCCCTGGCCCCTGCCTGGTGGAACGCTCTTCCATCAGAGGTGTGGGCCCTGCGGGATCTTGGAGAATTCCACAGGGCCTGTAAAACAGTTCTGTTCCACCGGGCCTTTGGTGAGGCCAGCCACGGATTCCCCCTCTGGGATGTCCTTGTGTTGCGTGCCATCATTGGTACTCCTGATACCATCTAATTAGCACTGTCCCTTCCCGGCCTTGGGATTGGGCGCCACATATATTATTGCTGCTGCTGTGTTTTATCGTTTTAGATTTGTAAATTGTTTTAAATTAGTTTTATGTGAAAAATATTGTTTTTAGCCTGCTGTGTTTTAATGCTACTTTGTATTGTTGCTGCAGGCCTGCTGTACACCGCCCAGAGCCCTTCAGGGATGGGCGGTTTAAAATATATATATATTTCTCTGTATGTATGTATGTATGTATGTATGTATGTATGTATGTATGTATGGATGGATGGATGGATGGATGGATGGATGGATGGATGGATGGATGGATGGATGGATGGATGGATGGATGGATGGATGGATGGATGGATGGATGGATGGATGGATGGATGGATGGATGGATGGATGGATGGATGGATGGATGGATGGATGGATGGATGGATGGATGGATGGATGGATTTTTGTTCTACTGCATTTGTTTACATATTTCATAGATGCTTTATCTTCAGTGCTGCTTATAACACTGAAAATGTCTCAAGTGTTTTAATGCTGAAATGCTTTGATGTTCACTACTGCAGAGTTGCCAGGTCTGAGATGGGAGATTCCTGGAGGTTTGGGGCAGTGGAATTTGGTGAGGGCGGGGCTTGGAGAGCGGACAGACATCAGGGTATAATGCCATAGAGACCAACTTCCAAAGTAGCCATTTTCTGCAAGGAAACTGACCTCTGTTGCCTAGAGGCCAGCTGTAATTCCATGAGATCTCCAGCCACCACTTTAAGGTTTGCAGCCCTACTCGGGAACCCAATTTGGGTGGAAAGGTGGCATTAAAATGTTTCAATGAAATAAATAAATTGCAGACACAATTAAGCACCTTTAAACAGTGAACATCCCTTTGAAAATATTACACATGTCCATGCTACACAAAAATTCTTGCTATATCTCCAGTGAGCACTGTCCCCCAATGTTTCTGCAGCCCCACTCTAGATCTTAATCCTCCTCCTGATGGATAGCTGCCATACCTCACAGCTGAACAGAATTCTGGGTCTAACAGAGTCAGTACTGGCAGGAAGGGTATAGGAAGCCAGCTCAAAATACAGCAATGGAAAATGGCTCAGACTAATGCGGGAATCTACAACCTCACAGAACATGTAGGCTCCTCTGGACATGGCAGTTCTGAGGGTGACCTTGGGCCAGTCACACACTCTCAGCCTAACCTACCTTCCAGGGTGTTATAAAATGGAGGGAAGGAGAATGAGATAAACCACTCTGGGTTCATGCTGAGGAGAAAAAATGTGATATAAATGAACTGAAGTATAGAGCAACAGCTACATGTTTTTTTTTCTTTTTCACCTGTCCCTGGTTAAAAATAAGTTCAGAATCTGCAGCATCCTTCTCTATATTAGTTCAGTTCTATTTCAGGATGAGCTCCTGTTTGCTTTTCTAATGACAGCCAAAACAAATGAACATCAGTTGCAATATACAGAATGATCCAAGATCATTGCCTTGAGCAGCCATCTGAACATTGGAGCCGGACTGGGAGATAAACATATTATGACCATTACAGTTTATCCTTATATGACTTTCAGAGGGGATGATGAATCTATGACGGCTCATTCACAAGTGAAAGTCATTCCTTAAAAGCCACAGACAAATGACGAACATAGCTGCATGAACAGGTCTTATAATTCCTGCTAGAAAAGAGAGACACTTCTCAACCAACATGTAGACCAGGGGTCTGCAATCTGTGGCTCTCCAGATGTTCATGGACTACAATTCCCATCAGCCCCTGCCAGCATGGCCACGAACATCTGGAGAGCCACAGGTTGCAGACCCCTGATGTAGACCATTTACTTGTGGTTTCCTGTGCAGAGAGCGCACATGCCTTTGGGGCATAGTCTTGGTTGCACACATGTTTTCCCCCCTCCTGAACTCACCAAGCTGCAGATCAGAGAAGCGCCACCATTTTTGAAACCTGGCAAAATGCAACCTCCCCCACACTTTGCAGGGAAAGCAAAGGGAACTAGAATGCTTTTTGCTGTCTTCATGTTTGTTCACTCCTTTCAGCTTTCCCTGCCCACACAATAGCAGTTCCTCCCAGTGCAGATAGAACAATAAAATAAAAACCCCTGGTGATTTGTCATGCAGAGACCTGTGTAAGCTGTTATCAAAAAAAGCTTTGCTACTACAAATATTTTAAAAAGAATCCTTAGAACACAGTAAAATGCAACCTCCTATTCAGCTCACATCTTGGATTTCTCAGCACTAGTTGGAATCAATTAAGACTGCCACGTACCAAAACAAGCTACTTTGGCCATCTTTTCCAATGCTCAAAAGAAGACAACAAAACCCTTCACCAATTCACAAAATTATGATATGTTTCATGGTTAGGCAAAGGTGCAGCCATGAACTGGAGAATTCTCTTCTTGTATAAGTGTGTCCTAAATGTGGCAAAACATGCTGATAAACTCTGCAAAGTAAACAGCCTAGGGTAGGGGATGGATGGATGGATGGATGGATGGATGGATGGATGGATGGATGGATGGATGGATGGATGGATGGATGGATGGATGGATGGATGGATGGATGGATGGATGGATGGATGGATGGATTCGTTCCAGTTAAGTAAGATTCCAAACCGTGGGTTGGGAAATACTTGGAGATTCTGAGGATGGATTTTGAGGAGTGAGGAATTTTTGGTGTTCATGTCTAGTCCATTCTCATAGCATTTCCTTTTCAGAGACACGATCAAAATTTAAAGTATCCTTCATCTCTGAAGTCTTTATCTCCCTCTGGTAAATGATTTAAAATAGCAAATAAGCTCTGTCCCAAGGTCTAATATAAAATAGAAGGGAAGATTTTGAAAGGGTCCTCATATGAGCTCTCAGTTGATTAGGCAATTAATGAGAGGAGAGAAACCTCGTTGGTTCCAGTCTGTTCAACTGACAGATTATCTTAATGATGAATTAAGGATTTCGAACCTTACATGTCTCTTTGAATTTGAAAAGATAGTGGTGGATTATGAAAAGAAAGCGAAAAAATATGATCAAGAATACGTTCTTAATATTATTTGTTAATCACTTGACTGGCTCTTATAATTTGATAATAATTTTAATAACTGAAAGAATCAAACAAAAATGAGAACAAGAGAACTATTGGAGCAGGATATTGCAGAACCTGAAAGGTATAACCTTTTTAGCACAAGCTCCAGAAACTGAATGACTGTCAGCATGAAAGAACACAATTATAAATTGTTATTAATGTTATATAAACAGGATAAAACCTCTAGAGATATCATATATAAATCCCAGAGATGTAGCCAGATATTGCCACGGAAACGCAATCGTATTAGGTCAAAATATTAAAAGAAATCAAAACAAATAGCTGAATATGGCCTGCTATTCGATACGCTGAAAGCATAGTTAGAGCTCCTAATTTCTGATAGCAGCCCAGATAATAATTGTGACAAATTAGTGCACCGGTGAAGCTTCTGCAATTATAAAGTGGAGCACCCAACTATGGCACTTTCACAAATATCCTACATTAATATGCAGTGCGGTTTTCTGCATCTTTATAAAGACTTGGCCCATTGTGCTCAGTAGGACTTACTCCCAAGTAACTGTGGTGGGATCAGGGTCAGAGCAAGGGGGAACTGTGCCCAGGGTATGCCTGCTTCTTGTGCCTCCACTACGCCCCTGCCCACCCCCTCCCCACTCCGGAACGCCCCTGCCACAGCACACGCCCAGTGCATCTCGCCCCACCCCGCCCCCTTGGCACTATGCCACTGGGTGGGATTGCAGCTCAAGAGATGGAAAGCAGAAAAAAAACACAGAGAGACCAAAATCTCAAAGTTAAATTAAGCTATTGATATAAAAATATTTTTTAAAGTTTTGTAATGATACTATTTTTTCTTCTATGTCAGTTCAAACATGTTTGTATTTTCGTTGTGCGTGCACAATGACATCAAAGTTTACCTATCTATCTATCTATCTATCTATCTATCTATCTATCTATCTATCTATCTATCTATCTATCTATCTATCTATCTATCTATCCATCTATCTATCCATCTATCTATCATCCATCCATCTATCTATCTTTCTATCCATCTTTCTATCATCCATCCATCCATCCATCCATCCATCCATCCATCCATCCATCCATCCATCCATCCATCAACTGGGGCTGCAGGTGGACACCATTTGCCATTTACAAGCAGATGATCTGATCTTTGTCACATCAGTTTTGAGTCTAAATTGGTTTTCTGTGATTCGGGGAGAGATGGAAAGATAGCCCTTGGCTGCCATTTTGCAGAGCCCTACCTAATTCTGTACAAACTGTTAGAGTCCCATAATGTAAGAGAACTGAAGGGAAAACTGGCTAGTTAAGAGTTGAATAAAGTTTATTTGCTCAGCAAATGATCATCTTCATTGACCTCTGACCCAGCACCATACTTTCAAGAGAACAATCGGAAAGCAGAACAAAATTAGAGAGTATGTAATCATCGCTCGGAATCAATGCTATTGTTAAAAGAATAGATTTTCAATTACAGGCAGTTAGGATCATGAGCTTTAAAATCATCACTGGACTCTTGTCTATAACCATGAAATAAGCACACCCATGAAGGTGGTCGAACTACTTCTTTACCCAACAAGGATTAAAATATGGAATTTACTACCAGAGGTTGTAGCAATGGCTACTGGTATAGATGGCTTTGAAAGGCAGATTCATGGAGGAGAGGTCTAGCAGTGGCTACTAGCCGTGGTGATTAAAGAAAATCTCCATATTTAGAGGCGGAAAACCTGTGAATCCTTCTGCCAAGAGGCAACTTCAAGGGAAGACCTCAGCCTCTACACCTGTTGTTGGGCCTCTAGGGAAAATGTTTGGCCGCTGTGATGGGATAAGAACATAAGAACGAGCCAGCTGGATCAGACCAGAGTCCATCTAGTCCAGCTCTCTGCTACTCGCAGTGGCCCACCAGGTGCCTTTGGGATCTCACATGCAGGATGTGAAAGCAATGGCCTTCTGTGGCTGTTGCTCCTGAGCACCTGGTCTGTTAAGGCATTTGCAACTACAGATCAAGGAGGATCAAGATTGGTAGCCATAGCTCGACTTCTCCTCCATAAATCTGTCCAAGCCCTTTTTAACATTTTAACATTGGCTAATTTATTTCCAATCCCTTTTTTAATAAACCCCAACAAAGAGTTCGCCCAGTGCAACACACTGTGTTGACATTTTCATTGAGCTCTCCTCTACTACCCTTCTCAGTCTTAGCAAGCTGAGACCCTATTAGCATTAGCATGGATTTTTTTGTTTCACTCGTTGACCCAAAGAGTTTTGGTGCCCTAGGCCAATGACTTTACCCCACCTCTGTGCTCCTGCTCTCCCTGCTCCCCACATACACTTCAGGGAAGCTACCATATGAAACTTTGGGAGAGTCACTGTCAATCCCTAGTAGAGAGTACTAAGATAGATGGATCAGTATTACAATTTCTCAGAAGAGGGCCCTTTTACATGTTTAGATTGAAGAGGGGGCACCGCTTAGAAGCAGAGGGCACATTTTATAAGCACGAGATCCCTCGCTTTTGGGGATTTGTGCAGGAAGTGCTATTGTCAGGGGTTTTTTTAATGGTTGCTGTATTGGAAAGCAAGATAAGAAGACAAGGAGCAGGATTTTCTAGAGGTCTTCTTAAAGTGTAACTTTCTAGCCTGCCCTCCCACCTAACAGTGCCAAATTAAGGCCAACAGGGGGACTTGAAGATCAACCCTCTTACTTCCGATGTGAAATACAACATTTTTATCTCACCCTTCCAGAACCCCAAGGCAGCCTAACATTAAAGCTGCAATAAAAGCCAACTCCACAAAACTGAATGAGAACATACTATAAGAAAGATGATTATAAATCATTAGACAGTCCAAAAACTGCCAGCATTGCTCTGTATCCAGATTGAATATATGGGCTTCACTATGCTATCTAAAGCCTCAGTGGGAGGTAGCACTACAGAGAAAGCCCTGCTACTTGCTCTGGGAGGCTTTACTACCGTCAGATTCTGCAGCAGGATTTTCAGTGCTAATCCCAATAGCTACCATATATACTTGCGTATAAGTCAACTTTTTCAGCACATTTTTTGTGCTAAAAAAGCCCCCCTCGACTTATACGTGAGTCCCACAGGGGAGGGTGTTGGAGGCGGTGCCTGGCTTGGCCGGGTTGCCACATGCGCACTCCCCCGCTCAAGCGGGGAGCGCGGGATGCCTGCAGCCCGGCTGAACCAGCCACAGGTGGTGCGCCCTGCCCCCTGCTATGGATACATTCCTGAGGATTTCTCATGGTGAATTCCTGAGGATCTCCTATCCCCCAGGAGAAGTGCTTCAGGAGGATCAGTGGTCAGCAACTGGAGGAGGAAAGTAGGAATGTGTCTTGTGTGAGCGGAAAATTTAATCTGAATTCAAAGGATATTCTTCAATACATTTGTTTTACCCCAATTGGACATGCAGTGGTGAATGGTTATAAAAGCAAGCTCGTACTCCAGGATTTCTGATTTTAAAGAGAGAAAACTTGTGTACCTTGAAGAGTACTGGTTCAGGTCAGTCACTGTGTCTTGTGATTGAGCTGATTGAGGTTAGTGGTAGGTGTGAGGGGTTTAGGTTGCAGTGTGGAGAGTGATTAGCTTCGTTGGACATACAGATGATGATGAGGAATCCAGTTTTGAAGGATTTTAACTCTTGTGTTTTAGCTTGGTTGCTGATTGAGCTAAGGTTTTTGTACTTTTAAAGTCATTGTTGAGACCATATTGTTCTTGTTGACCCTCTTTTCCACTTACAGAGCTAGTTGACTGTTTTTCCTTGAAATAAATATTCAAAAACACTTAACCTACTGATGCCTCAATTAATATAATTTTATTAGTATCTATTTTTATTTTCGAAATTTACCAGTAGCTATTGCATTTCCCACCCTCGACTTATGCATGAGTCAATAAGTTTTCCCAGTTTTTGTGGTAAAATTAGGTGCCTCGACTTATACTCGGGTCAACTTATACACGAGTATATACGGTAGTTAGAGCCTCCCATGCTGAGTAGCATATCGGGCAACAAGTGCTCTCCAGCAGTTCCAGTCTTGGGAGAGTGTTTCAGCCTCTTCCCATGCAATATTCAGTGCCTTCAGCTCTTGCTTGAATGTTCTCCTCCAGGTGTTTCTGGGGCGTCCTTGCTATTATTTGGCATTAGGAGGTATCCACTTCATTGCTGTCAACTGTTCTCCATATGAAAGATGTGGCCAGCCAGTCAAAGTCTTCTGTGTGCAATGATAATATGGAGTTTGCATATGCCGCTCCTTTGGAGCACCTCTTCATTAGTGATGTGGTCATAACATCGGATCTTCAGGGTTCGGTGTAGGCACTTCTGTTGGAAGACGTTGAGCCTGTTATTGATACTTGTTGATAGGTTAAAATATATCTAAATATTGGAACATCTCAATGAATTTGAGCCCTGTTTGCATTCTCTCCATCCTTCAGTGCTGAGATATTTCACATAATCTGTTCAAATTGTTCCTTATATTTCTTCTGGGCTTAAACATTAATCCTTCATTGACTTCTCATCCTACCGTTAGTCCCTGTCATTTCTTTCAAAGAGTGTTATAGAGTTAATTGAACACTAATGAAGTGAACCAAATAGTCATTTCTCTCTATGGAGAATATTATGGTTGATGGATTCCCTCAGAAAAAGGGTTCCATATAAAAGTGAAGGAAATACAGTTGTCTCTTCCACATTGCATGGGTTAGGGGCATGATTTGGAAATCCACTTAACATTTTTGGGCTCTCTCTTTGTACCAGAGAATAGGTTTGTGTTATCGGCTAGTCTTCACGAGTCATCTGCAAAACACCCTTCTCATGTCATCTGGCCTTCATGTGTCACCTATAGCTTCCACAAAACACCCAAATGAATCCCATTTAATTTCTTATGCTGACCCACAATAAGATGAAACCATGATGGGGAAAGTCGTGGTGTGGAAGGGGCCACTGTACATAGATGGTTGTTAGGCAGATTTTTGTGGCAGAGTGGAGATTTGAACTTGTGTCTCCTAAGACCTACTACAACACTCTAATGACTGCACCCCGCTGATTCTTTCCAGTGTGTGAATGAAATCCCTGTGTGTATAAATATCACTGAACTGATTGGGTGCAAGCTCAACTGTTTAAGCGCATTCTGCAAACAAAGTTGATGTATGTGGCCGAAAGGCTGTCAAAGATGGCCGCCATATTGCCTCCTTAGATAATCCTGAAAGAATACATGCCTGAGATTTCCTCGCCTTGACATTTTCAGGCTGTCAAATTGGGGATTTAGCAGCAAGACTCCCATTACAGACAGCAGGAGCCTAGAAGTTAAAAAGCTCTTGTGAGAAGCTTTAGAAGCAACCTGCTGACGTTCCTGCTTCTCTATCCAAACAGCACTGTTATCTATCAATACCGAAGATCGGGGGGGAAAGCCCTGGCAGATATGTTTGGCTCTCCTAGTAGACAGCAGCTCAGAACTGTCACAGCGGGATCATTTGGACATCTCCGTGCTCAGCTAAGAAGCTTTCTTTCTTTCCCAAGCTGACATACAGATGGGCTTCTCAAAGGTGGACTCGGCTCCTGACCTGCCACTGTGCCTTGGTTCCCTCTTGCCTCGCAGAGATGGATTTCAAAGACAAATTGATTTGCCCCTTTCCATTTCTGCCCCACTGCAGTTGACATTTCCACACTGGCTCTGCCTGACACACAGCCTCTTCAGCAGACAGCATCAATGAATATGTTCCGAGGGGTTATGTCTGCTAATAGACAAGCTACAAATACAGAGGGGTTAATCTGAGTTCAGTGCTAAACTCAAGAGCAAAGCTTCATGCCGTATATCCAGAAGCTGTTCTTTCCTTCTCCATTTCAGACAAACTCTGGAAGAAATGTGGTGTAGCAGCAAAAAGCGGTTTTAAAGTATGAAACATTAAGATGTTTTAAGTAGCATGAATATCTTCAGATTAAATTATAATATTATTTCATATCTATACCACTTGAAACTGTCCCATTACTGATATCTGAATTAAAAGTCAGGTGTAAAGATGAGGAATTTCATATCACTCAGTGCCAAGGGTGGAGCGAGGGGGAACTGCACCCCTGCCCTGCCCCAGAATGCCTCTGCCATGCCCTGGCCACACCCCCACACTGGCACACTCCCAGGGCGTCATGCCCCCCTTGCCCCGTGGGTGCTTCGCCACCAGTGGTGTACCTAGGCAAACTGGAGCCCTGGGCAAAACCTGAGTTTGATGCCCCTCCCATGGGCAGCCACCCTCCCACACTGTGACCAAACAATGATTTTTTTCCACCAGGTCATTTCAAAGTCACCATCACATTATAGAACATGCCCCAACTCACATTATAGAACATGCCCCAACTCACATGCCACACAGCAGAAATAATTTTTGATAACATTTTCAAAATGCTTTCAAAATGTTTTATTATTGCTATGAAAACATTTTATGGTGTTGTATCCAGTCCCCCCAATTGGGGAAAACAGCATCACTTTCAATGTTATTTAAACTGGGGACCCCAGATTCTCCCTTTAAGGTGGATTTAAAAGGAGAATCTGGGCTCCAAAGTTTAAACAAATGATGCTGGATTCCACCCCCAAACAACAACAACAACAACAACAACAACAACCTTTATTAGGCATTGAGAGAATAAAAGAAAGAAAACAAGCATTGGCAGGAAGGGCTTGGATTTAAAAGGAGAATCTGGGGAAATTTAGGAGGTGCCTGCTGTCAGGGGTGCAATCATTAAGATAGCAGCACCAAAATTTCAGAGTATGTTCGTGAGCCCTTATTGATGATACCACCCAGGTTTGGTGAAGTTTGGTTCAGGGGGTCCAAAGTTATGGACCCTCAAAGGTGTAGCCCCTATCTCCTATAAGCTCCCATTGGAAACAATGGGGGATGGGCACTCCCTTTGGGAGTCCATAACTTTGGACTCCCTAAACCAAACCTCACCAAACCTGGGTGATATCATCAGGAGAGTCCCCTGAAAAATCCCTGAAATTTTGGTGCTGCTAGCCCAGAGGTAGGGAACCTGCGGCTCGAGAGCCGCATGCGGCTCTTCTGTCATTGCACTGTGGCTCAACGAGCCGAGCCGCCGGCCCCATCCTTGCCCGCCCTGCAGGCAGCAGGGCGGGCACACCCACTGCCCACAGTCGGCTGGGCCATGCCACGGGCTTCCCCTCTCGCTCCAATGGGGCGGGAGTTTTCATGCGCTTCTCAGAATTAGCAGAGTAAAAGGTTTAAAAAACCCTATATATAGTGTTATCTTTATTTTAAATGTCAAAAATTATTTGCGGCTCCAAGTGTTTTCTTTTCCCGTGGAAAACGGGTCCAAATGGCTCTTTGAGTGTTAAAGGTTCCCTACCCCTGTGCTAGCCTAAAAACTGCGCCCACTGCAGGCCACACACTGAAAAACACTGAAAATCTAAGAGGCACAGGGGTCTGGCCTTTCCAGATGCTCATAAACTACACTTCCCATCAGCCCGCAATTTGAAAAAGTGAGTTGTCTGAAACACACTGGACTTTTATATGGAAGGCATGCAATGAAGGAAGATGGTGAGCTCACTGGCACTCCCACTCACTGGCAGTCTTCAAGCACTAACTGGGTGAACACTTTGTCAGGGATGCTTAAGGTTGATCCTGCATTGAGCAAGGAGTTGGACTAGATGGCCTCTATGGCACCCTTCTGATTCTATTATTCTATTAAGTGAAGCAAATTGTAACCCGCTGCAAGTTAAATATCCTTCAGTTCCAGCATCTGACCCTTAAATGTGATTTCGTCCCCTGGAGGGCTTCAGAGGAAAGCTGGAAAGCTAAAGCCAATATTTGACACTATTGTCTGTTCTGGTATTAAAGCCAAATGCGCAGGCAGTTCCAATCATTATAAAACGGGTTAATTTAAAAAGTCTGGAAGGTCTGCTTCATCCGGAGAATCTCTGCTCCCTGATTCCCAAATGTTGAAAGCAGTGGGATAAAATTGCTTGCTGGTGAATGGATAGCATTCTACATGTGCTCATGAATGTTTTTTGATGAGTGTTTTCCAGGACTGGGTGTTGGCTCAAAAGCTCTTACGTCTTTGATGTGTCCATAAAGTTCCCAAGTCAAATGAGCACACTAGAAATGCTAAGAAAACAATGGACCCTTAGTCAGACTCCGTGTGTGTGTGTGTGTGTGTGTGTGTGTGTGTGTGCGTGTGCGTGAGAGAGAGAGAGAGAGAGAGAGAAAGAGAAAGAGAGAGAGAAAGAGAGAGAGAGAGAGAAAGAGAGAGAGAGAGAAAGAGAGAGAGAAAAAGAGAGAGAGAAAAAGAGAGAGAAAAAGAGAGAGAAAGAGAGAAAGAGAGAGAAAGAGAGAGAGAGAGAGAGAGAGAGAGAGAGAGAGAGAGAGATTCTTCCCCAACACCCAGAGTTCCCATCAAAGCCAAAGTTCTAGCTAGACACAGGCTGGATCGCCAGCTCCTAAAGTGACCTTGAAGTTCATCTCGACTCTTTTCATTAAGCATCTTGGCTCAGCAAGGGTAGCTTGGCTGCAGCCAGCCCAGAGTCCTGTCTCTAATATCCGATTACAACAGCTCCTCTTTCAGTCCTGCCAAGTACAGATAGCAAGGGGTGGAAGGGTGCCACTCTGTAGCTAAAATTGGCACCTAGGCAGAGACATCATTAGTTCCCTGCCATTTGATGCTTCCGTAGACCGATAACAAAGCAGCAGGGCTGAAATGCCTGACGTGAGCGCCTACCAATTACAACAGGCCAGCTCTGACACATATCCACCAGTTTCAGATGGGCCAATGTGATAAACTTGAAAGACCACGCTGCACTGAATCTCTCCAGGGAGTCCACGTGCATCAAAAACACCACACACAGACAAACACAGACCCCATCTGTCTGAACACCTGAAACCAAAGTCTGAGGCCAGGATCTAAGTTCACGTTTCTGTGATCACAGGAGATAAGACCTTTGATCTGTGCCTGCTATCTGAATAACGATTTGTATCTCAACCTGTTATTCTCTGCAAGGTTTTTTTCATATGATGGTTAGTATCAGTTGAATCTGGTGCAAACCTTCATGCTATATCCCTTATGCTGTCATGATGAACAAACACTAATTATTATATGCCTGCAGGATCGCCCCTCTGCCAGAGTAAGTGCCCCGGAGAAGGCAAATCCACTGGCACAGCGGCACCGTACTCCCTGAAGTGGACTCCCCCACCCCACCCTTAGGATGGGACTCTTTGGGCGATTCCGCACACGAGTAAAATAGGTTCGACCCAGTTCCCTGAGAAGGGTATTGACCTAGGTCGAAGCCATTGTGGTTCCCCACTGCAACCAGCTTGATCCCAGCTTGGAGGGCGGAATCATCCTGTGCCTCGTCGCCACTCCATTCCGATTGGCTACTGTTCTACAGCCATGTTTCATCTATCCCCACACACATTATAAAAAAACTGCCACAGGAATGGAGGGAGGAAGGTGGCGTTTTTTGATTGGCCAGCTGTACACATGCCCGAAACACTCAGCTGTGATTGGCTGAATGAGGAACTCCTGGCACCAGAGATTCCGCACTTTACTGGAATCAAGCTGAGTTCGAGCGTGGTTCCCTGAAAAAGTAGTAGTTCCCAACTGGAGTCAGAAATTTGCCCGTTACACGGGGCGAAGCTGGTACAAAACCACGTCAATCCCAGTGGTTGTGCCGAGCACTTGGGTCGAACGCAGCTCGAACTTAAGTCGATAACCCAAGTGCGGAATCGACCTTAGAGCCTGTTCTCTTCCTAGTGAGATGAGTTGATGCCATTTCAGAGAGTGCTTTGTTTCCCCCCACCCTGTCCCACAAAGTAGCTCCGTTTCTGGATTCAGCCAACCTGCCCATGCTACTCCACGCTCCTGCAAAATTCAATTCGCAGATTTCTCTCCAGCGATGCCCCAGCTTGTCCTGCCCAACTGAACTTTGTAAAAATGTTCCTCATTACAACGGACATCCACTGTCATGACCTCACCAACAATAAAACGCGCAGATCAATAAAGCAATAAATACAGAACCTGTGGACAAGACATTTCATTTTCTCACTCATTTTGACTTCAAAATGAGCGCTAAAGACAGCAAGGCGTCCTTCTCAGTAGAGATCAACCTCAGCTGCTAAAGAATACAGCTAACCTCAACTGCTAAAGAATACAGGTAACAATATATACCCCCCTGTGACCATATCGCCCTGGCATAGCTGGGGGGAGTATCTATTCACAGCAGTGGTGGGATCCAAAAATTTTAGAAACAGGTTCCCATGGTGGTGGGATTCAAACAGTGGCGTAGCGCCAATAGGACTGGGTGGGGCACGACACAGGCGTGGCGGGCATTCTGGGGAGGAGCATTATAATTTCTCTGTTATTGTAAAAAACTCTTACTGTAAAAAAAAAGTTCCTAATTTCCAGCTGGTATCTTTCTGTCCATAATTTAAACTCAGTATAGCAAGTCCTATCATCTACTGCCAACAGAAACAACTACTTCTCCTCTAATTGACTGCCTGTCAAATACTTAATACTTTCAAATACTTAATTTTGTTTCTAGAAATCAAAAGGATACTTTCCTTAAACAAGGAACTTTACCGTATTTCTAGAACATATTTTTAAAACAGCTCAACAGGGAGAATTATCCCGTTTTCTACCTTCGCTAACCAGCCACATAGGAAACAACAGGACTTGATGATTTTTGGACCGAATGGAATTTCTAACGGAAAAGCCGACCCAATTAGTAACCCCCTCTCGGCACACACAAATAATTAGTAACCCACTCTTGGGAACTGGGTGAGAATCTGCTGGATCCCGCCTCTGATTCACAGGTATCCCTGCCCACATGCCAGTCTAAAGAGTAATGCTGGCATTGCAGAGATGGGGAGCCCATTCTACCTACAAGAAGCTTGGTGTTTGTGGATTTGGCACCTAGGTGTTCGTGGATTTCTTGATGTTTGTGGGGTTCAATGGCCTCGCTGTGTAGCCTGACACAGTAACCATCCGAGTTGTCCAGAATTTCAGTGTTTTAAAATAAAATGTTATGTCCAGTTTCATTTAGAGCAAGTCCTGCTACTGCAGATTTTTCAGGATGGTCAAGCCGACAGTGTCCTTCATGCTCTTTAGGACAACTTCAACAAGAAGGAAGAGACTCTGAGAATTAACAAAACTTGGCTACCCGCAGTGGTGGGATTCAGCAGGTTTGCACCATTTCGGCAGAACCGGTTGCTAAAATGGTGCTTGTATACAGCCAGTTTTTAAGTTATTTGAATCCCACCACCGGAACAGGTTGTTAAATTATTTGAATCCCACCACTGGCTACCAGTACTTAAAAACACCAGAATCAAAGGCCAAGGGCATGCTAGGTTCATGGACAATAGACTCCATCCAGACACAGGATTTGCATTCACTAATAGGCAAATGCGAATACGAATGTAAATGGACTAAAAAAAACCCACTCGCAATGCAGTGCAGTTAACCACACCTTTGTTAGCAAGTTCCACCCAAACACTTACTGATTGGTTCCCCACCCTGGGACATGGACAATATATACCCCACTAAACATTCCCTTCTCACTGGACACAGTGTGTAACAGACTTCTCTCCGTGATACACCTCTGAAGATGCCTGTCAAAGATGCAGGCAAAACGTTAGGAACAAGATCGACCAGACCACGGCCACGCAGCCTGGAAAGCCCACAACAACCAGTAGATTTACTTTGTTTATATATATTTATTTGTAGATCATCAACCCCATCCAAAGGGATGACTGAAAAAGCTCCTGGAAATGGCTTGACCTCGCACCAATGTATTTGCCTTCCCTGGGGCACTTACTCTTGTGGAGGGGGCAGACTGTAAGGTCCTCGTACTCCAGTCAGAAATAAGACTCAGGATGGGTTCAAGAGCTTTTTTCAGAACTGTGTCAGGCCCCAACGGCCAGACAGCTGAAACTGGGGTTTGGGCTCTCTGGCCGCAGTATATACCTAAAGGTTATAGTCAGTGGTGGGATCCAACAATTTTAATAACAGGTTCCGATGGTGGTGAGATTTAAACAGTGGCGCCGCCGCACACACGCACCTCCAGTCCCTATTGGGCAGGGAGGTTGCTTTAGTAACCCCTTCTCGGCACTCAGAAAAAATTAGTAATCACTTCTAGAGAAGTGGTGAGAACTGGTTGGATCCCACCTCTGGTTACAGTTGGTCAAGCCCATAAGCCCCAACCCTGGTATTCCCCCAATATCAGCCCAGAACCATCAAGAGTAAAGCAGTTGTTTTGGGAAAGGCAGGCCACTCCCTAGAAGAAAAGATAGGGAGATTCTGGCAAGCACTATTGAACTAGTTACATGGGAAAAGACAGAGGCCCCATGGCTTCGAGCAGCAGAGATGGCTGGGCCAGCTGCAGCTGGTATGCCTACGTGAGCCCTGCCAGGCCAAGGATGGCGTGGGCCTGACACAGACACACCCTTGGCCACCCCCCCTGCGGCCCCACTACTACAAAACATGGAGGTCTGGGCTGCAGCAGGGCTGTGCTGGCATCCTGCTTAAATGCCAGCATGGGGGGGGGGGCATTCCTGGCAGCAGAGCCAACATCAGTCAGCTCGTTCCTGGGGTTTAGGAACACCAGCCCCTCAGACTTATACCATCCTTTTTAAACCCTGTGCAACTTTCTGGTGGCGAGGGAGTTTGGGGACTTTTCCAACCTTCCCATGTCACCAGAAAGCCCTGTTGGAGGCAGCGGGGCAGCACCACACTTGAGCCGTGTCCCGCTGTCTCTGGGTTTGGAGGGGGCTACCCATTTAGTCTACGTAGGTGAACCAGACTCCTGAACCATCATTTGCAGCAAAGAAAAGCTGATCAAATCAGACAGTAGATACCAGTAATACAAAATGAAATAAATATGGCTACATTTCCATTTCAGTATGATGGAGGAGGAGGAGGAGGAGGGAGGAGGAGGAGGAGGGAGGAGGAGGGGGGAGGAGGAGGATTTATATTCCCCTTTTCTCTCCCGTAGGAAACTCAAAGGGACTTACAATCTCCTTGCCCTTCCCCCTCACAACAAACACCCTGTAAGGTAGGTGGGGCTGAGAGAGCTCCAAGAAGCTGTGACTAGCCCAAGGTCACCCAGCTGGCGTGTGTGGGAGTGCATAGGCTAATCTGAATTCCCCAGATAAGCCTCCACAGCTCAAGCGGCAGAGCTGGGAATCAAACCCGGTTCCTCCAGATTAGAGTACACCTGCTCTTAACCACTATGCCACTGCCACAGAAATGGATTGCTGGACTATCACATATATGCTCTAGGTGCAATAGAAATGGCTTTAAAATGTCCTCTATGTTTGCCAAATCCTAGTCAGTAAGATTATTTCTACTGAGGGAAAGAATGTTCAAATGAGTCTCTCTCTTACAAGGAAATATTCTTAGGAGAGAACAGAAGCTAGGGGTTTTTTTTCACCCCTTTAAAAAAAACGAATAATGCCTCTGCAGATCCCTACTGTGAGAGATTAACTAGCAGCAGCAATCTGCCAGGAAAGAAGATAGGTCCTATCTCTTATGAAGCAAATCTTGTTATCTTGGTACATGTTATATCCCGCCTTTTCCTCCAACAAGTCCTTTAGCCTCGCAATCACCTTGCAAAATAGGTTAGGCTGAGATAGAACAGTTCGCTCAAAGCCCATCCAGCAAGCTTCATGTCTGAGCAGGGATTTGAACCTGGATTTTCTGCATCTAAACCCAACATTAGATCTCAGTGGTTCCAGAGGAGATGCAGCTGCCTCTTTATCTCAGTTATTGACCCCTCCCCTTCCCTCCACTCCCTTGCATGCCACACCTCACTCCCCCCTTCCCTTGCATGCCACCCCTCCCCTCTCCCTCCCTCTGCTAGGGTGGGTGGGCGAGGTCCAGATGCCAGGCCCTCTCCTCCCTTGCATGGCACCCCTCACTCCCCTCCCCAGCAGTGGTGTAGGAGGTTAAGAGCTCATGTATCTAATCTGGAGGAACCAGGTTTGATTCCCAGCTCTGCCGCCTGAGCTGTGGAGGCTTATCTGGGGAATTCAGATTAGCCTGTGCACTCCCACACATGCCAGCTGGGTGACCTTGGGCTAGTTACAGCTTCTCAGAGCTCTCTCAGCCCCACCTACCTCACAGGGTGTTTGTTGTGAGGGGGGAAGGGCAAGGAGATTGTAAGCCCCTTTGAGTCTCCAATAGGAGAGAAAGGGGGGATATAAATCCAAACTCCTCCTCCTCCTCCTCCTCCTCCTCCTCCTCTTCTTCTTCTTCTTCCTTCCACTAGGGTGGGTGGGCTAGGTCCAAATTATGGGCCCCCTCCCCTCCCTTGCATGCTACCCCTCCCTCCCTCCCCCTCTTGCACGCCACCTTCACTCCCTTCCCTCACTCCCTACCCCACAAATACACAGACACTATCCTATAAAAATGTAACTACATCTAGGCTGTGTTGAGCCTTTCCCCTCCATGTAGAACGAATGTTTATTTCACATCAAGACAGTAGATCATGTGTGGTTTTCACTCCCTCCACTTTTTTGTCAAACCCACTTGGGAACTAGTAACTAGGCTGAGCTTCACAAATGACTGGGAATTCAAGGCTAGGTTTCCCTAGCGTCCTTCGACACACAGCCTGGAAAACCCACAACAACCAACTACATAATAGCGTTTCTAAGTAGCCCTCACTGCCACCTCATAGGCTCACTGACTTCTAAGTGTCCATTTACTCCTGCTTAACCAATGATGAAGAGAAGAAGAGTCTGGGTTTATACCCCGCTTTTCTCAACCATAAGGAGTCTCCAAAGCAGTTGACAAACTCCTTTCCCTTCCTCTCCCCACAACAGACACCTTGTGAGGTAGGTGGGGCTAAGAGAGTTCTGAGAGGACTGTGATTAGCCCAAAGTTACCCAAGAGGAATGTAAGAGGGGGGAAACAAATCTGGTTAACCAGATAAAAGTCCACTGCTTATGTGAAGGAGTGGGGAATCAAATCCAGTTCTCCAGATTAGAGTCTGCCGCTCTTAACCACTATACCATGCTGGATAATATAGAATGATAGAAGTAACTGCAGAGTTCACCTGAATACTAAAAGATTAATTTATTTATGGTCTTTGCCATCACAATAAAGGGATAATGAAATCCTTTTTTAAATGGACCCGTTAAAGTATTAGAAGCAGAGCAAATGAAATGAGCTTGTGGAATGGAAGAATCCTTTCTCTTACAGCTTGCGGCTGGATTCCATCATGAAGTTTAACATTTGTTATTTCAGAATGGCAACTCTGAAAGCCAGGTGCTGTCGTGTGCTGGGTGTCAGCTGGCAAATATGGCTGCCAGCCTGGCGTTCTACTGGAATTACAACTGATAACCACATTACAGACGTAAGTCTCCTGGAGGAACCATAGAGTGAAGGAGAAATGGAAGACCTGGAGTGGCTGCAGAGATTGGATGCTCTAGGACAGTGGTTCTCAACCTTCCTAATGCCGCCACCCTTTAATACAGTTCCTCATGTTGTGGTGACCCCCAACCCTAACATTTATCCATTTTACAGATGGAGAACACTGATGCAGAAAGTCTTAGGCGACCCCTATGAAAGGGTCATTCGACCCCCAAAGGGGTCGCGACCCACAGGTTCAGAACTGCTGCTCTAGCTCTTCCTATATCTAATACTTAGATTTATAAATGCAATATAATGCAATGCACAAAGAGTGGGGGGAACTAACTTCACAAATACTCTGAAGGGTTCTTTACTGGCAGAGATTAAAAAAGGAAAGATCCGATATGTGGAGGGGTCATCCTACATAGTACTCAGAAAATGTCAACTCACTGCGCTGCTGTAATAAAAAAGATAAATTCAGTGGTAGTGATCATTAAGCTGCGGATCAAAAATAAAAGTGCCATTATTATCAGAGGCTCTGTATAAATCTATGTTGCAACCTCACCTGGCATACTGTATGCAGTTTTGGCCTCTTCAACTCAAAAAGGATGCTGCAGAGATGGAAAAGATACTGAAAAGGGTAGCCTGAATGATCATTGGATTGGAGTACTTTCCCTACGAGGAAAAGCTGCAGAATTTGAAGTTTTTGGTTTAGAAATAAAGTGGCTGTTCAGTCCCTGAACAGGAAGTCATATCTTTCTAAGCCTATTTGACTCCAGTGGACTCAGAGAGATATAACTCTGCTTAAGGTTATAACATGACTAAGGGAATGGAAGAAGTTCTAAGAGGGAACTTTACCTTCCTTTTCCATAATACTAGAACTTGGGATCTTTCTGTTAGATCAGGAATCAGGACAGACGACACTACGTTTTCATACCCAAACAATCACAGAATCATAGAGTTGGAAGAGACCCAAAGGCCCATCAAGTCCAACCTCCTGCAATGCAGGAACACACAATCAAAGCACTTTTGACAGATGGCCATCCAGTCTCTCTTTAAAAACTTCCAGAGAAGGAGACTCCGCCATACTCAAGTTTTTCCTGATGTTTAGGTGGAATCTTTTTTCCTTCACCTTGAACCCGTTACTCCTGGTTCTAGTCTCTGCAGAAAACAAGCTTGCTCCCTCACCAACATGAGATCCCTTCAAATATCTAAACATGGCTATCGTGTCACCTCTTAACCTTCTCTTCACCAAACTAAACATACCCAGCTCCCTAAGTCTCTCCTCGTAGGGCATGGATTCCAGACCTTTCACCATTTTGGTTGCCCGCCTCTGGACCCGTTCCAATTTGTCAATATCCTTCTTGAATTGCGGTGCCCAGAACTGTACACAATATTCCAGGTGAGGTCTGACCAATGCAGAATAGAGAGATGCAGAACATCCCTCGATCTAGACACTATACTCCTATTGATTAAACATATGGAACTTAATATAGGACAGGCGGGTGGGCCATGCTGGTAAGAAAGAGAGCCTGTACATATTTTCAAAGGATAAGCCAACTGCAGAAGCACAGGTCTAGTTGAGTAAAATGGAACTTTTGAGTAAAATGGAACGGGGGGGGGGGTGTATTTCTCAGTAACACAAGAGGAGGACAAAGCTGTTTCCTCATGTCCAACTTGTTACCTTCTCAGAAACATCTGACTGGTCATGAGTGGCCTGATAGCTAGAAAGACAGTTCATACAGGGCTGTGATGTCTGGATTGTCCTATGACTTCTGATCGACACAGTCTAAGTTCTACATGTCAAAATGCACAGAGGCTGATCAACCTCCTGACCAGAGGTGGGATCCAGCAGGTTCTCACAGGTTCCCGAGAGTAGGTTACTAATGATTTGTGTGTGCCGAGAGGGGGTTACTAATTGGTGATTTTGCCACGTGATTTTTGCCTTAGTTGCACCCCTCCTCCGCTCCTCAGCAGTAGCGCACAGAACTTGAAGCAGTCTAGCAGGAGGTGCACCGGTGTGTGTGGCAGCCTGCGCCTGCGTGCATTCGTTTCCCGCCCAAGGACCGGTGCAGCGGCTGCATCCTTGCCACAGCCCCGCCCAGCAATGCCCTGCCCCCAGAATGCCCCTTTGTGCCCTGCCCAGCCCCATTGGCGCTACACCACTGTTTGAATCCCACCACCATGGGAACCTGTTACTAAAAATTTTGGATCCCACCACTGCTCCTGACCCCAGAACCAAAGACACAATTTTGCCATCTCAGCAGGGATATGCCATCCTGCCCATCGACGGTAAAGAGGGACATGCAAAGCCCCATTGCTTGGCAACCACAACTGAGCTTCTGTGCTCCAGCTGGGTGGAGTTAAGTCTCCCAAGGCCCTTATGAGATTATTCATGTTTTATTGAAGTAGATTAAAGGCAACCTGTGCCGATAAGATCCTTTCATCAAAGCCGCAGAGCTGTAGAGATGAGAAAAGCAACTGAAAACAAATTCTGACAATGTTTGTTCTGTTTGTCTAAGAAATAACCCCAACTCCCAAAGCACAGAAAAATTAATTATTACTGTACCTTTGATGGAAAGAAGACTGATGCGGAGGGATTCAGGCACCTCCAAGGAGCAGGAGCATGACTGAAAAGTAATTTCCATGGTTTCCCAGGTAAGAGGTTAATTCAATGTCAGTTTACCTAATGTTGATGAAAGGGTGGTGTCAGCCCAGATTTGCAATGATAAAAGGCCCAGAAGTGCCTCAGGGCGACCGTAGAGGGATAATTTACTGGCAAGCAAGTTGCAAAGTATAATCAGATTGAAATGGGAACCTGGGAGGAAAGAGAGGATGGCACAGGCAAGTGTGAAGGATCACTTTCTGAGGATGGGGGAAAGATGAATACAAAAGCTATAACAATTGTAATCCAGCAATAAGTAGAAGAAGAAGAGTTTGGATTTATATCCCCCCTTTCTCTCCTGTAGGAGACTCAAAGGGGCTTATAATCTCCTTGCCCCCCCCCCCACAACAAACACCCTGTGAGGTGGGTGGGGCTGAGAGAGCTCCGAGAAGCTGTGACTAGCCCAAGGTCACCCAGCTGGCGTGTGTGGGAGTGCACAGGCTAATCTGAATTTTCCAGACAAGCCTCCACAGCTCCGGCGGCAGAGCTGGGAATCAAACCCGGTTCCTCCAGATTAGATACATGAGCTCTTAACCTCCTACGCCACTGCTGCTCCTCTATTTGTGGCCCCAGCATTAAGGCTGCTCCTCAGCTCCTGAAACTTCTGAGGCAGAACGCAGCCCAGGATGAGGGAGGGCCACTTTGAAGTAGAGCAGGCAGATCCAGGTGAAAAGCGGTTGACGCAGATCCACCTGCTCGGCCTAACCCCTCAATACCCCCTGCCAGCGCTTGGTTGGAACACCCAGGGAAGCCTCAAGTCTCGCAGGGGGCCAGGAGATGTGGGCTAAAGCACGCATGTGATCCGGAAAGCCATTCCCGCGCATGGGGGCAAATGAGGACTCCTGGGAAGTTGGGGATCCATTTATCTAATAGTACAAAACCTAGTTCGGTGCAAAACCAGGCCACCCCCAGACAACTGATCACCCCCAAAAAACTGATCAGCTACACAGAAGAAATAGTGGACCAATGCCAAACATGGGCCATTTACACACAGGTAGCTTTGCTTCAAACGTACATTCCCTTTGGATTTGATGCTTGGTTACATGCACATTTTCCCCTCTTCAGCACTCGTCCCATTGTCAGATCAGAGAATCCCGGGGGGGTGTGTGTCCCCGAAAGCTCTTTAAATGCAACTTTTTTCTCTCCCTTTGCAGAGAAAATGAAGGAGATCACCAAGCATTTCGCTTTCCCCAAGATTTCTTGCTCCTCTCTTGCCTTTTTATTTTAACAGTAAGGGTCAATCGCTAGAGTGATGAACCCAGTAAAACTGAAAAGTTTTATCTAGCAAGGTAAGACTAGACCGAAGTCAGAAACAATGACAACAGGCAGCAGGCACTCTCTCCAAATGGAGGTTGAATGGAAACAAGGAGGCGGGCAGGCAAAATGGTTGCTTGGCTAGGGACGCTTCTCAGGCGGGTAACCTGTAAACAACAACAAAAAACACAGGGAAGCAAACTATGAAGCAAAGTTAAAGGATCGACTGCGGGGTAAGTAGTGCATGCATAAATCGCCTTACTAATATTCAGTAAAACTCTCGTTGACCTAATTAGACACTTCCACAAAGGGATTTTTCTGTCACAATTGCCCTCCTACCTCATTGAATTGTGGCTTTCTGCAGGAATTAGAAAGGTTTGAGGAGACTGTATCTGAGCTGGGACATAAAACCACCCAAGCTCGGAGTGATAATTTTGGGATAATGAGATCATGTGAGAGAAACAAGATCACTTTTAAAAGTGAGCAAGAAGGGAAATGTATTGTCAAAGGCTTTCACGACCAGAATCACTAGGATATTGTGGGTTTTCCGGGTTGTATGGCCGTGTTCCAGTAGTATTTTCTCCGGATGTTTCGCCTGCATCTGTGGCTAGCATCAAGAAAGAAAATTGGGGTGCTGTGTGGTTTCCGGGCTGTATGGCCGTGTTCTAGCAGCATTCTCTCCTGATGTTTCGCCTGCATCTGTGGCTGGCATCTTCAGAGGATCTGATGGTAGGAATGAAAAGCAAGTGGAGTATATATACTGTGAGGTGAAAAGGTGAGGCCATCTGAATAGAGTAGCCTGGCATGTGAGTCACAGAGAAGTCTGTAGCATGGGAGTAACAATGAAGCTAGCAAGGTCAATAGTTGAATGGATCTGAATAGAAGTATCCTGGTCTTTGATTCCTTTGAGTGCTATATAGTTGTCCTCTGTTTGTGTGGAGCTGATCAGTCACTGTCTTGATTCTAGAGTTTTTCAACACTGGCAGCCAAATTCTGTTAATTTTCATGGTTTCTTCCTTCCTGTTGAAATTGTCCATATGCTTGTGAATTTCAATGCACAGGGGCTGATGGGGTTTGTAGTCCGTGAACATCTGGAGAGCCACAGGTTGCAGGCTCCTGGACTAACCGCACTCTCTCAGCCTAACCTACCTCCCAGAGTTGTTGTGAGGATACAATGGAGGAGGGGAACAGCGCAAGCTACTTTGGGTCCTCATTGAAAAGACCAACAAAACATCCATTAGTTAATTAAATTAAACTTAGTTACCGTAATGTAAAGGTGTTCTTAAAAACCTCTTGAAAAGCGATCGGTCTTTCTGGCCCGACTGAATAATGTCTTAGGCTAATGTCTGTAGACCTTTAAGCTACCGGATCACTTAAACCTCAAAGATAAGAACGTATCCTAATATTGTTCTGTCGCATCCAACAGGAGCTTTCAGGGAGAAAACAGTAAATGGAAAGAAGGAGAATCCAACAATCCAGTTCATGATAAATGATGCACGTGTATGATGCACACGATTAATGATGCATCTTTGGACTCCCTTTTGAATTTTTTCCTCTCCTGTTTTGAAATCCATCCTTCCCGCAACCGCTTCCTTGCAGCTCTGTTCAGCAGGTTGATTCTGTAATCCTCAAGCTCCAAAGCGGGGGGAAAAGAGCAGGATTTATGCCAAGCACCTGGGAGAAAACAAACATTTGGTCACATTCAGGCTCGTGTACATCAAAAGCTGCCACAGGTTTAAGCCGGGCTCAGAGTGGTGTCCTAGTTCAGGGAAAGAATCGCCATTTGGAACGAGGAAGAAAGGAGGATTGATTTTTCAAGACCGTCAGCATTTTTCTAAAGCAGTGCAAAGTTGGGCCGTTTCAAATGGAGACACCTGAATCGGTGTTTATCGAAATGTATCATACCAGGTGGAATGATTGATTTTTGTTTTGGGTAGACTGTGAATCTGAGAAAAGACACTCAGATGACATTTAGAGTCTCAGACTGACAGGGTGTTCAGTTCGACCACTTCTAACACCATCCGGCCCTTGTGTGAGCCGCAGCTAGCCAAAGCACGGTAAGCGTGGTGCTTCCAAGAGATGACGGGAGTCTCATCCTCCAAAGGCAAGTGGCTGATCGTTCAGAAATCGCTACCTGACACTTGCCTTTTAGGGCAGCCTCAGATTCTGTGGCAATCGGCACCAGTGGTAGGATCCAAACATTTTAGTGACAGGTTCCCATGGTGGTGGGATTCAAACTGTGGCGTAGCGCCAATGGGGCTGGGCGGGGCACGATGGGGGCGTGGCTGGGCATTCCGGGGCGGGGCATTCTGGGGCAGGGCTGTGGCAAGGATGCAGCCGCTGCGCCAGTCCTTGGGCCGGAAACGAATGCACGCAGGTGCAGGCTGCCACGCACGCCGGTGCACCTCCTGCTAGACTGCTTCAAGTTCTGCACGCTACTGCTGAGAGGAGGGGCGTAACCAAGGCAAAAATCACGTGGCAAAATCACCAATTAGTAACCTCCTCTCAGCACACACAAATAATTAGTAACCTACTCTCGGGAACCTGTGAGAACCTGCTGGATCCCGCCTCTGATCGGCACCCAGAGCCAGCATGGTTTAGCGGTTAGAATGTCACAGTGCGATCTAAAAGACACGGGTCTAATCCCCACTCTGCTTGTAAGAATGCCAGGTGGCCTACCTCACAGCAACTTGAAGAAAGCAGAGAGGGGGGACGTTGCCTGCTGAAAGTCTAGAAAGTTGTATGGATTCCTGAAGGAGGGAACAGTGGTGTGTGGATTTCCAGATCGTTCGTTCTCCACAGGTCCTCAGTTTGCACATCATCCTTACCTCAGAATTAATGCCTGAAGACGCTGGTCCGTCTTCTCCTCATTCCGTCCTCTTTTCATTATGCCCTTAACACTTTGGTCTTGTCATGTCTCTGAGGAGGAAGGGGTACCCTGGTTGTTGCAGCTTGCAGTTTGGGTTAGAGCAGCCATTCTCAACCAGGGTTCCGTGGTACTCTGGGGTGTCATGAGCATGTCCCAGGGGTACCACGGCAACACTACCGCCCCCCCTCATTTTTGTGGTGTCTCCCACCGGCTCCAGCAAGGACATGGAGTTGGCCCATGGGGCAGGGCCTGCCACAAGGTCAGCAGCCACCACCACCCCAGTGCTTCCCTTCACCCTGGGAGGGGAAGGTGGGGTGTGAGGCAAGCAGGGGCAATGGGAGGGGAAGGTGGAGGGTGGTGGCAGGGGTACCGTGAGATATGAAGAGTGTGGTCAAGGGTACCTTGACCTCGAAAAGGTTGGGAAACACTGGGTTAGAGGTTTGCTACGTAGGGATGTGCGGGCTGAATTGAAATGACTTCCCAAGGCGGGGTGCACCTGGTGCTTGTCTGAACCATGGCCTGGGAGAAGTGCAGGGTTGAAAAAAATAAAATGGGGGTGTTGCCTAGCAACGAAGTGAAGGGAAAGAGATGTGATGCGGGAATTAAGAGGATGGCCGGCTGTATAAGCTTCAGTTCTGGCAAAGACCTTTGAAGTGTAACCTGTTTGAACGCCAATCAATAAATCAATTTCGTACCCACTGCATCTGTTTATTGGGGAGATCCATAGAGCATGCTCCATTACATGCTCTGTGTATCATATTGTAGGTGCAGCTTTGAACTGTAAACCGCCTTCAGTGCCATAGCAGAAAGGTGGCACACAAGTTTGTTGAATGAAGAAAAGCACAATGCTTTCCCCCCTCTTCAGAATGGTGGGATTTATGGAAATGCATGCAGATGTACCCAATTAGCAAACTAAAATCCATGTGAGCAATCAGTTCAGATTTCTTTGACTGCCATCAAAATATCTAAATGGTAAATAGCTTAAAACATTATTGTGTGTTCCTATGTGCTCAACAGTCGTACGCTGAAAAGTCACACGACCAACTGTGAAAATGGATTTTTAACCTAATTAATGGATTAATGGGACACAAAAGTTTCGTACAGCTGCAGGATTTAAAGAAACCCTCCTAAACAGAAACTAATCAATGGATCCCTAAAGAAAGAAAATAATGTTTCCTATTTATCTTGAATACATTCAATGCAAAAGGCTTTCAAACAAGAAACACCGCAGATTTTTCTTTCTTTAACATACTGTTCCTTGATCTACTTAGGAACTACAGCTGGGGTGCCCAGGAGCTGCGAATGGTTTATAATTCTCCCTTTGGATATGACTGGCCTATATGTAAGGAAGTACAGTGGAAAATTTCTGCATTGATTTCCTCTCACCAGTGAAAAAGCCAAGCTAGTACAATTTACGTGCTCTCAAAGAAGGGGGGGGGGGAGCACGCACTGGTGCTCAATTTGTTCTCAGAAGTGTGGAACACTGACACCGTCAAATCCAGAAGTCTTGCCTTTTAATGAAAAGAAAATTACAGTGGCACCTCGGTTTTCGTTGGTAATCCGTCCGAAAAGAATCGATGAAAACTGAAACAGATGAAAACCGAAGAAGAAGAAGAAGAAGAAGAAGAAGAAGAAGAAGAAGAAGAAGAAGAAGAAGAAGAAGAAGAAGAAGAAGAAGAAGAAGAAGAAGAAGAAGAAGAGGAGGAGGAGGAGGAGGAGGAGGAGGAGGAGGAGGAGTTTGGATTTATATCCCCCTTTCTCTCCTGCAAAAGACTCAAAGGGGCTTACAATCTCCTTGCCCTTCCCTCCTCACAACAAACACCCTGTAAGATAGGTGGGGCTGAGAGAGCTCCGAGAAGCTGTGACTAGCCCAAGGTCACCCAGCTGGCATGTGTGGGAGTATACAGGTTAAACTGAATTCCCCAGATAAGCCTCCACAGCTCAGGCGTTAGAGCTGGGAATCAAACCCGGTTCCTCCAGATTAGATACACGAGCTCTTAACCTCCTACGCCAATTTATCCATTCTAGACACTCCAAAAAACACACCAAAAACACATTTTTTGGTGAATAAACGTTGTGCTTAATGCTGAAAACAGTAACAAACAATAACACTAGGACCAGCTTCAGTGGACCAAAGTCGCACCAGAAAGCTGTCCAAAGAGGTCTGTTTCTGACACCTCTTTAAGATTTGTCTGAAATGAGGCAAGACATTGTCATTAAACAAGTTGCAGCCACGGCCTGCAACAGCTTTGTCCGGGTGATTTTTCTCCACAAACCCCTGCACCTTACTGCAAATCGATGAAAACCGAGGCAAATTGATGAAAACCAAGACAAATTTTTCACTGAAAAAATCGATGAAAACCGAAACCGATGAAAACTGAAGGCAATGAAAACCGAGGTCCCACTGTACTGAAGATGACTACTCCAAGACTATTCCTACAAAATTTCTGCTCAGATTTGTGTCAACAGCATATGTGAATGGTCTACTTGTGTGCACCATGTAACATGGAAGAACACAGCTCCGTTGTACAGGGGCACATCGTGATTACCTATGATAACTAAATGGGACTGTATCTACAACAGGTGATATACCTCAGAAACTTCTGAATAGCCCTGGTGCGTCAGCAACAAGGTTTGACCTCCATGATCTCTCTGTAGACCTCTGCAGGCATCTGGTTGGTCTTGTCCAGAGCCATATTAATGAAGGATGCAACTATATTGCCAAGTACAGTGCTTTGCATTTCCCTGAAGGAGTGAGCAGTCAGTCCATGAGAAAGTTCAAGAACAAACTCAGGTCCACACTGAGGGGGGAGGTCTGTACCAGGTACCCCTGAGCCACTATGGGTTAAATCTGCTCCCATCTATGCAGCTCAAGGTTTCTTGGCAACACTTCGTGGTGTAAAAATTGGTAGCTGGTTTTAAGGTACAGATCTACATTGGTGTCCTATTTTTCCTCTGTTGAGGATATATAGGACAATCAGTCAGCTAAGACTTCATGAAAACCAAGCAAGATGGGTTAGATTGGAAAATAATAACTGGCCCAAAGTCAACTTCTGCTGGTACATACTCCTCATATAAGATACTTATACTGTGACATACTGAGATATGTTTATCAAGATCATCTGTGAAATAACTGTGCTACCAAATGATTCATAACAACATTTTACTGGTTACTTTTCACCAATACACATATTGGGAATAAGCTGTTTCTTTAAAAATTATTACAGTAAAAAAAGAGAAATTGATGCAGGTGATACTAGAGCAAGAGAACCCAGAGGAGTTGGGGAAAGGGAGAAATCTTGTACATTGTCTGTATGGGGAAAGTAATGCTACAGATGAGCTAAGAAAGATGATGATTTTAAAATTTACTCTCAAAAATAGTTGCAGGGAGCTAATGATTGAAAACAAAAGCAGTCCAATTCCTTCTCGTTCTTGGATTTTGTTTTGTTTTTTTAAAGTTATTTTGCTGCACTTATGAACTTTCTGCTGAATGTCTTCCTTAAGCCCTGTTCCAAATCAGGGATGAGCTCTCCAACACACGGGCTCGGGTCCCCTTTTTCTCCTTCTGCTTCTCTCTGCGATGGCTGAGCTATGAATTATAAATGCAGCCAGATGGAAACTTAAGAGGCCGATGAATGGCATGAATTAATAAACATTCTGTTTCTAATTATACACACACACTTCATCACATTATGAATCCACTTTCAACTTCCCCTCCTCCTGTCAGGATTATTCTTCGCGGCTGCAACTTTTTTGGCCGAGTTGGTTTACTGCTTTTGCAAGGATGGATTCGTATGTACAATACATGCACACACCTGCGCATACACACACACACACACACACATCAGGAGAGGAGTGAAGGGCAGACCATAGTGCAAGGAAGTTCTTTTTGACAGCAAAGGAGAGAATTTTGCACTTCTTGAAATTCACATCCTTCTTTCTGCTTGCATCACAGCGCCCTCTGCTGCCCATCTGCCAAAATGAGGTTCTCTTATCCTATATTTCCAGCATCAATAACTGAGGGGAAAGGCCTGATCAGAAGAGGAAAATGAACATTTATTTGGGAAGAAGTAAGGCCCACTTCTGTTTTTTTTAACCTCAATAACAAAAAGCCAAGCCAATTCACTGCCACTTTAAAAGGAAATGTCACCTCATAAGCGCTAAGGGAAATCAGGAAGAGAGCCCAAACTAGCCCCGGGATGCAGCCAAAATACAATGTTTGAGGACAACATGTCCAATGGAACATGCAAAAGCAGCCACAGTTGGGTGACTTTTTCAGGTTTCCTTCTTCACAACACTGGGATGCAGAAAAACCAAACTAAGGAGTAAAGGCAAAGGAGTAAAGTCCCGTGAGGGCTTAATCTCTTTACAATTCAGTCCTAATCATGTGTGCGTCAGTCCTAACAACATGACAGAGGGACCATGATTTTCACAAAAGGCACATAAGGAGGTTCTGCTTTCTCCAAACACACACTCCATTTTTCAATTGAAACCTTTTCCAATTGAAGACCTTTTCCCGCATACCACAAGGTCAAATCGTATGCCTTGGAAAGGATTTCTGTGAACTCACTCTGCACTCCTCCATTTCCACTGATTCTCCCCTTGTCTCTTCAGTTGCATTTATTCTTCTAACTACTGCTGAAATGTATTATTCCTGATGGTGCTGGGATGTCGTCCCTGATACAGAAGAGCAACCTTGTTTTTTTTTCTTTTGCACAGAAGCTCTAGTGTTACTGAGAAGTTATGCCCAAGTGGCAATTTGAAAAACGCCTCAGCTTCTATTTCTGCCATTTAGAACTATCCACACAAAATGGAAACCAAAAAAACCCTACTGGAGCAGGCATCATTACCTAAAGGAACAAAAACACATAGCACCCACCCAACTCTCCATTTTTGGCCAAATAGGAGTCACAGGAATGGTCAATCAATCAGTCAATCAATCAATATTTTATTACGGTCAAAGACCAGAAGGTATCAAATATAGAATATAAAACCCACATTGTACATTGCCAGACCAAATACAAAATAAAATTGAAGTAACCTGTTTCCAAAGACTGTTTGTCCAAACCCTAATAGAAGTTCAAGTTAAGAACTAGAACAACATTTGAATAGAAGATAAAATTAGTGATCCAGACTTCATACCCTTAGTGCCCTACTTGTCCACACCTTTTAACAACATAAGAACTACATTTTGCCACCCCTCTGGTAATATTAGAATTAGCATCTTCTAGTAGACTTTTCATGGCACATTCCTCGGGGCCAAGAAAACTTGTTGGAAGAGACAGATAGATTTGCCCTCATTTCTTTGTTAGTGGGGCATTGTAAAAAAATAGGTGTCAGGGTCTCTATTTCCCCCGTATCACATGGGCAAAGCCTGTCAAGGAATGGTCAATTTTACTGCTGCAGTCCTTTGTCAATTTCAGTTGTTCCTATACTCTGCTTCACATTCAGATGTTAGTTTAGTCAGTTGAGGTGAGAAAATTGTATGCTTCCGCATTAGACTATAGTCCCGAACAAATATGAGAATTATGGTTCATTTTTATGCACTCTGCCTTTGTCAAAATCATTATTTTGTGCATTACTGAACATGGCACTTTGATACAAGAGCATTTATGCCAAAATGTATTTTTACTTTCAAACAAAGGGGGCAGCAGGGCTAGGTAGGCACTAGGATCAAGGCGGAATATTCTACAACACAGAAGGACTAGCAAGTTTTGTTCTGTAGTAAAGGAATATACAATTGACTAACCTTTTAATGTGAAACGCAGCATAACTGCTGACACAATGGAAGGCACCCTGAATCAGCTAAATTGCTTTTATTATATGGGTAGGTATTGTTTGGATACTTTGTTAAAATTCTAAGCTGCCTCAGGCATTGTGGTGTGAAACAGAGGAATCTAAATAAAATAAATAAGGGGAACAAACTACTGTGCACTTCCACAAGCATGGAGAGAAGCTTTATGACTGTAACATCATCCTCACAGGTACAATAAGAGTCATGTGTGTAGTAACTGGACAAGTGGTTTTGGAGTAACTCCGGTTCAATCTGCAGGTTGCCAATCTCCAGGTGGGAGCTAGGCATCTTCCTAGAATTGCAATTGACCTCCAAACTACAGAAATCAGGTCTCAAGTGTTGCCAACTTCCGGGTAGAGACTGGAGATCTCTCACTATTGCAACTAATTTTCAGGCAACAGAGATCAATCCCCCTAGAGAAAACGGTTGCTTCGGAGGATGGACTCTGTGGCGTACTTTGTTGAAGTTCCTCTCCACTCCAAATCCCAGTCTTCCCAAGCTCTACCCCCAAGACTTCTAGGTATTTTGCCACTTAAAGCTGGTAAATCACAGCCTCCTGGAGGAATCATAGAGTGAAGAAGTGGATGTTCTAGAGTGGCCTTGGAGAAAAGACGCTCGTAGGGGCTTTCCCCACTGACAGAGTTGAACGGTTTCTACCTAGGTTCACCTCAGTGAATCCCCACTGCCACCGAGCTCAACATTGTTTTGTCTCAGTTTCCCCCCTCAGAACTGCAACATCCTTGTCGCAGTTATGAACTACACTTTTCTGCTGGAACAAGGTCAATACCGCTTCGAAGTGGGGAAGCATCGAAACGACACCTCATCCGTTCAACCAATCACGAGCCGCTTTTGTGGCATGCGCAGAACGGGAGAGTCATGGCGGGCAGAAAGCACATGTAACTGTAAACTGTAAAAAAAAAACACAATGCTCCCGTTTCCTGCCGTAACACAAGCGCCAATCATGATCGAGGGACGAAACAGGCACCAAGATGATCCCGCCCACTTAGCTCGGTTCCAGGGGGCCAACTCAGTTGCTGTGGGGACAGCCTGGAATCGCCCTCCACTGAAGTCGACCTTAGCTCCCTTCTGTAGTGGGGAAAGCCTCTAAGAATTCCAAACCCTAGCTTTTAGATAAATAGAGTGTAATATAATGTATACTTTCAGGCTGGAAGAAGCATTAGTGGGAAGAAAGGAACTAAAGGCGCTTCTCTTCATAAAACATATTCCTATCTAAACTATGAATTAAATAGAACACTGCACTCATGTGCTTGTCACACACAGTGGGGGACCTCAGACCCAATCTGTATACTCCATTGTGTCTGATTCAGTACTCTTTCAAATCCACATTCACTAATGCAGCTCACTGGGTATCTGAGCTGAGGTAACTCACTATTAGTTGAATCTGCCTCAAAGGGTCAAACCCATTGGGCCTACCTCACCAAGCAGCACAATGCTGAACTATCACCTGCAGGGTGCAATGTAGAGACTGATGGCTATCCAGAGCTAGATGCGAATCACTGCTCAGGCATGAAGATCATTGGTGACCTTGTGAGGATAAACAGGAAGCCCCTCCTTGAGGGGCTTCAACTCCTTGAGGAACACGTAATGTACAAATTGGATTTGTTTTGAGCATGTACGTGACACCTTTAGGCAACCTCTAACTATGCCATAAAATCATAATTTAAAAAAACCTCTAGGAATAAAGCAATAAAGAAAGGCCAAGGGCATAAGGCCATCGAACATAGTGAAGGAGAGTCCATAAAACAGACCTCACATCAGAAGCAAGTCTTAATACATGTGACGGTAGGGGTGGGATATTTAGGCTTGCATACAGAGAACAGGGCTTGGAAGGCAAAGCTTAAGTGACAGGGAAATCAGTACAAGAGACACTCCTTCAAGAGATATAAAGTCTAAGTCATGGAATAAACAAATGTTTAAAGCAGCTAATGTGACATGTGAAGTTGGGGGAAAGAGAACACACGTGATTCCTCCTGAAATACATTTGTACTCTTGTGATTTCTACACCAGGTTCAGGCTTGTGTGGTTTCTCTGTTGGTGCTGCACCCACTGATATAACGCAGCAGTAACTGGGCAGCCACGTGGCAGGTTTGGCTGAGCAACAGAAGGGAAATCCCAGAAGGTGCACAAACGAACTGCAATGCCGCAGGGAGAAAACCTGCTTCCCCAAATAGCACTGAACCTGGAGCAAACAATCAATGTAAAAATGACCTGTTTTGCTCTTCCTTGGCTAGCTCACCATTTCCAGATGTTTGCAGAACTTCTGCAGGGCTTTTACTGGCAGGAGCTGTTGCACGTTTCCAAGGTCCCCATTTCCGGCGTAGCAGAATAGCCATTTCAAATGTCAGACACTACATTTAGAACAGCAACTATTTTAAAATATCATTCTGCATCTAAAATCATAAAAGATCCAGTGATCTATGCTGGAAAACGTCTGGACGCAGCTATTTCACAGAGCCAACCAAAGGCTATTTGCCAATAAAGATTTCACTTGTCAACACAAGGTGGCAGGATAATAATCTTGAAGCCAAGATCCAGACCAGACTGCTAGAATTTCCTCAGGAAAGCACACAAAGGATAAAATGACAGCTTAAACACAAGGCACTTAGAATCATGAATTTTATTCACTAAAGCAACAGTGAGGAAAGTCTTTACATATAAGATCTTAAATCATCTTTACAAGCAAATTCCAATATACAGTATTTATTCTGAATGTGGTTCGTATTTTAAAGGGGGAGAAAATGTGTTAAGGGAACTTTTGCAGCTAGTACTGAATTTAAAACAAAATACTAACACTGTCATTAATATGGATTTATTGTGGTGCTTTTGACATTTACATAGGCAGTGAGCAGCTTAACCACAGAAGTGATAAAAAATTTTGAATTTTCAGAGAGAACGGCTGCAGGAAATCAAAATCCATGATCATATTTCACGCAGGCACAATCCAGCCAAAGTTCAGTATTTAAGCCCCGCTGATTACAGTTGGAGAGAGCTAAGTGCAAACCTCATTTGATATCATTAAAAGTATTTAACTTTAGCCAGACTGTGTCCATCATGTTCAGAGAAGCACTGCAACCAGATAAGAAAGAAAACCCTATTCATATCTGATAACCATTCTAACAGACAGAGAATGCATCTCTAATAAAAACGGGAGTTAGGCAAAAATAATTATACTCTTCCCCCGGCATGCTAATCTACCAGTATATGAAAGGCTTCATGAATGCATATGGAGTGACATGCAAGGGATAAAATAAACCACCAATGCCATTTGCATGATCTAAGTTGCATTAAAACTAATGTCGGCATTGGAGACCAAAGACTGGTTTAGAAATGGAGCCGATGGCTAGAGTTAAGAGTTTACATGATGCATCTTCCTGGGTGATGCTGGAAAGATGGATGCTCATTGATTACTCAGCAGCTCACTGGGCTGATTTTCTGGGAGATAAATATTGCACTTCTAAACCTGGAAGGCTGAATCTCTGCTAGGTACTGAAGCGTTCGTTCCCGCAAGTGCATCTCAACGGGTTTCTTTTCTCGCCGCAATTTTCAGCAACACCGTGCAGCACAAGGCTTATCGGAATGACCCTTTGAGGATTTAAGTCCTGGGGTCACGTAAGCTCTGCCACTGGCGACTGGACATAATGAAGAACTGGTGGCAGCGACTTGAGGAGGCAGGAATATTTTATGGACTGTGCTGCCCATGTTAACTTCCACGGTTTTTTTATAATAAATCCTAACTATACATGACAAAGACTCGGCCACAGGCATTTAGATTAATTTAGGCACAACTCCACGCAACGGAGCTCATTGTTTAAAGTGCAAATTAGTTTCATTCCATTTTCATATCCATTGTTAAAAAGATAAATACCTTCATTATACACATGTGAAGAACAGTTTAATACTTTAGGAATTATTGCATAATGTAGGAGAATAAGAAAGCATAAAACGCACAAGGCGTTTAAAGAAACCTAAAATGTTAACCCATCCATAGTTAATTTATAGACTCATCATAACCTTCTGCACTGGTACTAATGGCTCTGTCACTTTAAATAAGCACTTGAAATGTGTACTTACACCTACTAGAGTCCCACTTCTGGCATGATATTCATAAAGTACCTTCTCCTTCAGTTTCACCTCTCCAACTAAATGAGCTTCGCCTCATACTCTGGACTTCCTAAACATACACTGAAACGTTCTTTGATAAAGTCGCACTCTGGAGGGTTCACACATCAGCTTTCAAGGGTCAGACATCAACTGGGAAAGCTGCCATCTTCTAGTCTGGCTTTCAGGATGGTAACTAAATGACATGGCACAGCAATGACCCAAGACTATGTAGTGAGTAGCTGTGCTTGCAATGTGATGACGCTAACTCACTCCCAAGATCCTTAGTGGGACTTCATAAATATAACCTAGGCTATCTTTCACAACCTTATTTGTAGGTCTGCTGTCCTCAGCTTTGCTTAGTTCCCAATTTAAATATATATATTTATTTAGGATGTAATCCTAAACTTATCTTTAGAAATATTTTTCATGAATTACTGTATGCAACTGAAGCGACTATACAAAGAAAAGTCACATCCTGTGTCCAGTGTTTTCTGCTCATTTAAGTGCTCTAAGGAATGCTATGCAAGTAATTTTAATCATACACATTTTAAAACAAAAACCCTTGAAGCAGACTTTTAAACACTATGTAAGGATTTCCAAAACTTTGCTCTCAAAACCGTTGTGATGTTATTAATGCCCTGGACAAGCGGTCACTTCTTCTCAGAGAGCAGCTGATCTGACTCACCATGCTAGCTACATATAAATATACTTTAGTGGACCAGTGGGTTTAATATACATTGACTGGACTGAAAGTGACATAGCGAGGGTAAATGTGAAATAGGATGCAGTCGTCAAAGCAACATTCAGTCAATGACAGCATCAGGACTATACAGACAAACCCAGAGCTAAAGATGAACCAACAACTTGGTTTTCCTACATTTTTAATTATTAGAAAATCAATGGGAACAGACTTACTGCATGGGATCTTGCTATATTTTTCTTCTCAAGGGGAAAGACATACCTGCATCTCGACTCCAACCAGAAACGAAATATCTTGCCAAACCAGACCTGTTCTGCTTTACTGAAATATCTGCCATATTGTCCATAGAAGAATACTGTATAAACAGTTAGTCTATTTCAATTGTCACAGCATATAAGCAAACCAAGTTTAAACAGTGTGAGAATGTGGTTTGTAGCCCACCACATCCCAAAAGTTCAAGATGGATAATACTGAAAACCCTTATAAATATCAGAACTTAGCCCTAACACCATAATTATTTCTGGCCACCAAAAGGCAAATGACATCAGTCACCTTAACCCTGAAGAATCACTAAAACAAGAGTCTTACGAGTCTTGCTGTTCTTAGAGAGTTCCACAATTGAGGGCATCAGCCAAGAATACTTCTTTGCATAAAAGTGGGGCACAGAGGGTTAAACCCAAGAGGATGCTTTCAGTTGCTACTGGGTCAACGGCATATTTCTCAACATCCCTTCTAAGGGAGGTAGCTGTACTTGGCTTAAGAAAAGCCAAAGTTACAAATGCTTTGGCTTAATTGTTTTTAAGGCATGTACCTCTTGCAAGCCCACCTTTTGGACTTAATACTTGAAGGACTTGAATAGTCACATCTATTTCACTGAACCCTACCTTTGAAGATGTCCTAGCTGGCAACTGTTCTCTGGTTGGAGTAAGACATAGATGCAGTTAAGCTAACGAAGGGTTGGATTTTGCAGGATGCAATGGTGACTTCTAATCAACTGTTCATTTCTTATGTGCTTATTTAAGTAGTGGTTTAATCCCATGCTTTATGGTCCCATACACATCTGGGTTCAACCATCTTCAGACAGATCACTTTTCAAAAAAAGCTTCTCATTCAATTTCCCTGTCCCCCTGACGATTCACCACTTAGGAACTCGCAATGAAACCAAAACGATTAAATCTCTGAAATGGAGAGTACCAGCTCTGCTCAGTTGTTTCCACAAGATTCCTCAAAGCAAGTGTGGGATTTCTTTTCTTTTCTAGTGGTTTTAAAAAACAAGCTTTTATTTGGGAAAAAAAATGTTTCAAATCCCTACATTTATGGCAAAGTTCTGTGCAAACATTTCAAGTTGGGTACTCTTGAGTCTTGCAATATTAACAGAAATCAATAAATAAATGTTACAATAAAGTTAAACCTTACATGAAACATGTTATGAATATCATCCCCATGGGTATCACGGACCTTTAGCCCCATATTATACACTATTTCACAAGTCTTCTTGAAGAGACTCCTGGATCTGAATCCTAACCATTGGTGAACGCTTATACCACAATGCCTATAGAATACAGAAGCATTCAACAGGTTCCCTACAACGCGTTAAACAAAAAAAAATGTTTAAATATAACCAATACCCATTTCACCCTGTGAAATGAACTGTGAATACAGATATTTTTTAAAAAGCGATGAAAGCAAACTGGGGCTCTTGGCGGCAAAAATAAAACCTACATTAAATACCAAATATACATTAGAAAGTCTTGAATAAGGTGTGGCTATAAATAGGGACAATTTGCATAGGACTCTGAGATGCAGTCACAATTATGGCTGAGAATGACGATAAAGACCAGGTCTCCATAGATGTCCGTCGCTTACAATTGCTAAATCAGAAAGAAAAAAAAGGGTGTCGCCTTAACCATTTATTATTCAATTTCCCAAACTAAATAGGAGCAGAACTTTGAACGCACACCCTGTCCTCCTCAAACAGACAGCAGGATTTCAGCCACCGGTGACCACTGCAAGTTGTAGCATTTGCCAAGAGATTCCTTTAAAGCTGCTCTCTTCAATGCCATCAATGGACACCACAGGCTTCGATAAACCATGTTTCAAAGGAGCGATGCACGTTCTGCCTGGCCCCGAATTAGAAGAGATTAGAGCAGAATAGCCAAGTACCAGCCGAGATGCATCATTCACACACTTGTAGGCTTTTGATGAAGAATCCTGACCAGGTTAAGAAAGGACAACAGCGGTATCGTAGCAATACAAGACACTGAGATGTACATACGCAAGTCACAGCTTTCAGTATGTCTTTGGTTTAGGGAGACGGGAATGCCGATTTGAAGTCATGCTGTCACCAGAATGAACGCTTGAACTTTGATTCTGCATGTTGTCTATTGTCAAGTTGGTGGCTTTGAGCGGCTCTTGTCTTTGACCAGGCATTCTATGCCCAGAAGGCACTCGGGAGTTTCGGATTTGTCGTTTGCTTCATTCAGGGATATTGAGGATCTATTTGAAGTTCAGTCTTGGTCTCTTACTATTCAGGTTCATCTGACTAGATGCTGACTGCAGCTGTGTAGGGCTGTTTGGTGGCAGTAGCTCAGGCTCATTTGGCGCAGAACAGTCTTTCGCTGATGACGCTGAAACAGTGGCTGAAGGAGGCACTAGGTCATTCTGATTTGGGGGCTTTGTAAGTTTTGAAGTCTTTGGCGGTGAAGCCTGGTTTGTCCGCAAGCGATGCTTTTTGGGGATCAATTTGGCCTGGACTTCTTGTGTAATCACTTGGGTAGATGATTGCAAAGGAGAGGGATGGGGCGGTGCCACGCTCATCTTCCCTCCAGTCAACTCTCGCATTTCCTCTCTGTCATTTGCATCCTTGATGGAATGTGCATTCCCCTCTGACTTCTTTAACTGCATATTTAAAGTGCTCGGTTCGTTTAGGCTACGGGTGAAGGAGCCATCTGCAGCATTTTGATATTCACGGCCACATTTCTGCTGTTGGTCTTGATTGGGGTGCTCACTGGGGGCCGCGATGTGTGATGTTTTTGTTAATTTTCCCTGGGTGAGGTCTGTGAAACGGGGAAGGAGGCTGGAAGGCTGTAGTACTTGAGGCTACAGGAGAGAAAATTACAAGCCAAGAGATTAGGGGAAGGGGAGAATCAGTAAGAACAGAAGACACAATTCACTAAGATACTTGCAAACTCAATTTTTATACCAGACGTTGACATTTAGAACACAGGTGAATCACAACACATTCCAGACGTGTGCAAAGGAACATGACCCAGCAATATCAAATTAATTGTCCAACACGAAGACAGTCAACCTATGGTGATGTTAAAAAGGACATTTAATACTTCAGTGAAGATCGTTTCAGAGGGTAGTCATGTTGGTTTGCAAACAGAGAGCTAGCTGGAGTCCACTACAACCTTAAAGATCAACAAGATTTGGGAGATATATGTTGACTTTTGTAACTTATACCCTCCAATCTTGTTAGTCTGAGGTACACTACACTCAAATCTAGCTCATTTCATCAGTAACTTTAGAACTTGTGGATGAATGTACCTCTCATTTTCTATTAGACAAGTTTTTTCAAAAATACTTAAAAGATTTTAGAGGTCGTACAAAGTTGCTACCCAAACCTCCGCTTGAAGTATATTCTAATGTATTTTGAAGACACTTTTTCTTGAGATGAACCCTTGATTAGAACGTTTACCCTAATGAACCCCATGAGGTCACATGCATTTTTAATGAAGACGCCGTAAAGCACTTCACCCTAGCCGTATTTTGTGACTAGCCATTCTGGCTGCTAATCTTCCAACCCCAACACAATGAGATTCTGTACAGGGAGAGTCAGAGTTCAGTGTGTGGTCCACATGAGCAAGAACTAGATTCAAACCCTACAATTCTATTTAAAGGATTTTAAACTGCAGGGCTGGAAAAGTCTCAGCCAGAAGCAACTTATGTTCACCGCACTTGGTGCAAGAGTGTTCAGGTTTTACCAAATGAATTACTGACATTTATTTCTATTTTTTTAAAAAAAATATAACCTCCAGATTCAACTGAGAAAGATGAATGGACCGAAATAGCAAAAATATATTTTAAATACATTGCTGAAGAATGACTTATGTTGGCAAACTACATTTTTCTGAGCCCAACACTTTGCAAATTAGTATAACTTGTTGACGGCCTAGTTTGGGATGTCTTCAAATCTGTATTCAAGTTGGGAGTAACTGGGCAAGGCAGCATGACGAATCATCCCTTTAACAAGGGCCATTGTGACAATTTCACAGGCCTGGGAGGACACTGCTCCAGTGAACTGGACCTGGAAGTAAAAAAAATCGCTGTTGTCTCAAACAGGAAGTGGAACTTAACCCACAAATGTAAAGAGCCAGCAGCTAAATCAAAGTAAGTGATATCATCAGATCTTCATCCCTAGACATGGAACCAATCAAGTCTGTACTTCCCAGGAGACCATGAAGGAAAAGAAAGAGGGACCGAAAAGAGGATTCTTAGATTAATGGCTCTCTCATTGACTCTGGCCACCAATGCAAACTAATTCTCTCAGATACACTGAAAATAACTCAGATTATTTTAACCAAATATGCCTACAATTGACCTTTATGCATCTTCTATTAAAAAACTCTGGCTAGTGCAGATTATTATTCTCAACAACTCTTCAGCGGGTTAATTCCAAACAGTAAGATAAATGTGGTCAAAGATTTATCATCAGTAAGCCTCCTAACAGTTAAAAGAAAGAAGAATTGGTTCATAGGATCAGAACTATGTCCATCAATGCTAGCATTCTGTTTCAAGCAATGGTCAGCCAGACAGATGCCTCTGCTCAGGAATTAGGTGGCCAGTCTGTTATTTTTCCCCCATGTGTGTGAAGTGCCATCAAGTAAAAGTAGGTGTGTGCGTGCGTGCATGCGTGAAGTGCCATCAAGTCGCAGCCAACTTATAGCAACCCTTAATGGGGTTTCAAAGGCAACAGATTAACAGGTGTGGTTTGCCACTGCCATTCTCTGCATAACAACCCTGGTTTTCCTTGGGGGGTCTCCCAGTCAAGTACTAACCAGGGTCGGCACTGCTTAGCTTCTGGGATCTGATGAGACCAAGCTAGCCTGGGTCATCCAGGTTAGAACTTGCCCTACCCCACTCTTTTATTAGCATTTAATTGGGGCAACATAAAAGGGACCTTTTAATCTCTTTAAATGTCCATAGCAATGTTGGAGAATATATTTCCATTAGCAAACTCAATCATACTAATGGCACATGCTAATTGGCATTTATAGCGGGATGGACTAATGGCACATACTAATTGGCATTTATAGCTGGATGGAGACCTGTCATTGGTTTCTGCCCCATGTACCCCCTCTTTCGGTCATATTATTTCACAGCAAAAAAAAGTTGGGTGTCATTAATACAAATTATCATCCTGCTGTAGAACTTCCTTTGACATCTAAAGATGAAAATCCAAGGAAGACGCAGCACAAGATGCTTTTAAAAATCAGCTTATTTTATAGCAGCGAGGAGCATTTGAACAAGTGTCAGAACATCTGAGATTTCAGAGAACATCCAAAAATGTTTAATGGCATACCGTGTTTCCCCGAAAATAAGATCTACCCAAAAAATAAGCCCTATCATGATTTTTCAGGATTTTTGGAGAAGGCTTCAAATATAAGCCCTACTCCAAAAATAAGCCCTACCTGGTAGTTACAGATCAGGATAGTGTGGTCCAGCAGGGTGCTCCCTGCCAATGAGGATGCAGCTTGGATTACACGTGACGGGGAAGCAACAGGGCTGCCGAGAGCCCGCTTTAATGAATTGTGAAGGTTTTTCCCCTAAAATAATCCCTACCCCAAAAATAAGCCCTAATGAATCTTTTGGTGCAAAAATTAATATAAGACCCTGTTTTATTTTTGGGGAAACATGGTATTTACTGCTGCTATTTCCTAGCAATTCTTCATTTTTGGCTACATGAGAAAATAAATACAACACACAAGGTCTATGCCCTATTCAATCTTTGCCAAAGAAAGAGGTACACCTATACCAAATGCTGCATTATACTACCAGATGCTACCCAAACACCCTTCTTTACACCTAAATCCACTGATATCCCTGCTCTTCCATTTCATCAAAAGGTCCCAGGTATATGTATATATGTACAGTCCCTCGTTCTGAGCTCCCAGAAATCACTTTTGAGTGCCTATTGATACACTTTCTCATTCCCCAGGCATCTAAAGCTGCCATCTCAATGGGATCTTCTGTGAAAGCAATTGAAGAATTCAATGCCACAACCTGTTATTTCCTGATCTTAAGGCAGCTATACCTTGGGCAACACATACAACTGCTGCATGCACACCAGGGTTTCATGCATCAGTGTGAATATTTGTTAAAAAAATGTCCCTTGGATCCAAATGTACAGCCATTGAAAGTGTGAATATTTGTTCCTTGGATCCAAATGTACAGCCATTGGAAGTGCTGCATCAAATACTGAACTAACACCAACACCCTGGCAGCACTGGAATTTGCCAGACATGCCCTTATCTGAGATGGAGAACAGAAATGAAAAGACAGAGGAACCAGAGGGGCTGCAGCCTTTCTGCATTTTCTGACTTCTGGAGGGGAGAAAAGGGAACAGTATTACGGAACATGCACTGTTTGTCAGGACAAATGTCTGATCTACAAAATCTAAATGACAGGTGTCATATGACCACCTCTGTATGACAGCCTCTTTCTGGAGCTAACTGGAAAGGTATTCTGATTGGTTGATGAAATGCATATAATGCAGCAGTGTGCTATGTACTGTGAGACTCTTGTCTTCTTGTCGCCTGGCGAAGCACTTTGTCAGAGAGAGCAACATTGCTGTGAACCTAATAAAGGGACCAGCTTCACCAGAGGCTGATATAGCTGTAATGCGTCTCCGGTTCCTGTTGGTATTGTTTCCAAAGTGTGAGGTGTTGTACTTACCTCTGCTATCTGGGGTGTGAACCCCGCTTCAGTACCGCACCCCTTAACACTGTTGTGGAAAAGGAAGCATGGGGACACTAACCTACCTGCCTCACTGCAAGATATCTGCAGAAATTGATGAAGTAAAAAAAAAAAGAGGGAGAGGAAGAGGAGGAAGAGATGGGGAAAAAATCCTCCAATATACTGCATATTAAAAGTTGTACTCCATAGAACAAATCTTTGGCCATGACTTCAATTTGGTTATGCTTCCACACTGTGAAGGCCATGGAAATATTGTAATCTGCACATAACTGGTTAATAAAGAAACTTGAAACAAACTTGACCCAATATCACTGCCCCATAATTTATTAGGCTTTAAAAGGCTTAACGGCAATTACTATAGGAGTTTAGAAGGAACAGCTGAATGAAAACAAGATCGAAAACGATGATCGCTGTCTTGGGAAAATATCCAACCTGCCATAAGTGGTCACTTGATAGCTATGTCACTGACCAAGTCTGCAGTTCTAACTGTTTGAGGAGTCAGACAGATGCCCTCCAGCCTACCACCCAACCTGCCTCAATCTAAAAGTTCAGGCAGAGTCAGCTTTGCTAGTAGCTTTTCAGTTCCCAAACTGTACGCAGCAGAAATTTCTCCTAGTTGTCTTACAGGGCCAATATTCGGGGACAAAGATGGAAAAGATGAACATTCGGCAAAATGCCTAACAAAGACCCTGCCTACTATGTCAGCACATATGACAGCTAAGGTGCAATGCAAGCTGTCATTTATGTATGATTGTAAGCTTCGTGAAATGGAAGAGAATGTAATATTTGGAAAATGTTTAAGGATTTTGTCGGGCTCTCTCAATCCTCAAAATCTAAAAAGTCAACTACTGGGCCACCTACATCCTGCCAAAAAAAAACCTAAACTAAACCGAGAAGACATTTTTCTGCTCCAGATACAAAACGATTTGTTCCCATTTATTTCTTCATCAAAACAGACTTTTTAAAAAAGCAATTTGCACATAAGCTTTTTCACAGTGAAATTCTTTGTCATGACTATTCAGCATGGAGAGTCGGTATCAGAAGTTCTTCTGACCAAGTGATTTGCACCTATGGAGTCCAGGTGACTAAAATAATTTGTGTAACCAGAAGAAACGTTGCCAGTTGACTTCCAATATTTGCTAGTCAGAGAAAAAGAAATACTAACATTGCAGGTTGCAAACAATATGCACATGAACTCTGCTTTTAAATGCATCAAGTGTCTACCTGGATGAGCCATACTTGGCTTTGTTACATATGAATTTATTTTCTACTTATGTTTACTTGCTACAATTCAGGCTTCTCTACACTTTTCCACCAAAAGATGACAGTAGAATTGTATATTAATTCACCATTTCCTAGACCTTTGTTCTAGGATGCTCTGCTTGGGTCCTAGTGCCTGCCTAGTTCTGTCCCCAAGGCACTAGGACCCAAGAAGAACATTCCAGAACAAGAAAGTTCCAGGAAATGGTGGGTTATTATACAATTCCACTGTCATCTTTTGGGGGAGGGTATAATAACCTAGCAGATAAAGCACTAAATCAGGAAGAAGCTAGCTACACTGCATGTGTTAAATGGCACTGAACTTAGGACTTAACAGAGATGAGTTTGGGCCTTCACAGATATTTACATACATATATCTCACGAGAACAGCAGAAGTCTGTGAGCATTTTTTTGCAACCCTGGCAGCAAAGAAAACTTGCTCTACATCTATCAATCCCTTTACAACATAACAGAATGGCCTCCTATTTGTATCATCTGACCAATCCAGACCAGAGAAGAGTTTTTTCACTTGCTCGCTTCAATGTTTTCCCTTCTGCTATACTACGTGGTAGATATATCAATCTTGAAATGAGCAAAAGGGTGTGCTTGTGTGATGCAAACCAATTAGAAACATTATCTCACCAACTGTTCTGTTGTCCCAAATCGGCAAGTATTAGAATTAAATACTCTAGGTTGCTTTCTAGGATATCTAGTGAGCTAGATGAACCAAGCAGATTATTGTTTTTATTAAATAACGCTGATGCTACAATCTGCAAAATGGCTGCAAATTTTCTATTGGAAGTGTCCCATAAGCAATAGTATGTATGAATCAACTCTATTTGCTATATGTTACAAGTTTATATTTTGATGTGATTTTATATTGGTTATGCCAAATAAAGACTGAATGAATGAATTTTTTTTTGCCAGACACTGTGAAAATGAGGAATTGTTTATCTTCGAGTGTTAAGAGAGAACAGATGTGTCACTACTATGGCAGAAGGCATTTGGCCAGCTTACATCAACAGCTTACAAACTGATGGGGCAAGACTGCCCTTGCAGCAAGACATGGGAGCACCGTCGTGACTGAGTCTCCAAAACCTAAAGGCTGATCACCACAGCCATATCGGAATGGCTCTCTATGTCTTCATATTCCCTTTAACTCCAAGTTGGCTCAAGGAGCAGACAAAAGTAGTGCTAAGCCAGTAGCAGAGGAAAGAATCAGGTTGTGAACAACTTCAGGTAGCTATAAAAAATTAAGGCTAATGGCTTTTCCCCAGGGGATTTTGTCTCTCCCAAAAACACTAAGTTCACCTAGCTCAGGGGTAGGGAACCTGCGGCTCTCCAGATGTTCAGGAACTACAATTCCCATCAGCCCCTACCAGCATGGCCAATTGGCCATGCTGACAGAGGCTGATGGGAATTGTAGTTCCTGAACATCTGGAGAGCCGCAGGTTCCCTACCCCTGACCTAGCTCATGAGCAAACATTAAGTCCAGGCCTAGATGAACCCTGGCAGTGTGGGGGGAAAGCAAGCTGTGAAAAGGGAGGTTTTTGATTTACATCTCATTTTTGCCGTGAATCAACTAGGGGTGCTAGGCAAAGTCATGCTTTCAGCCTCAGCCCCCTTCCCAGGATTATTCACAAAGGGATAATACGAGACTACTTTACAAAGACAATGCAAGGATTAACAAGAATCTATATGAAGTACTTAGAAACACAGAATAGCAGAGCTTACAATAATCATTCTGCTATAAAATACCCGATGCCATGCAAGCTAGCAAGGCGATCACTACAAAACATTACAGACAGTGCAAGCAGACAGAGCGGTACAATTTTCGACTGCCAATATTTTCAGGGAGAGACATTTCCATAGCAGATGGATGCTTTCCAGAAGCACTGCCACCAGATTTCTCAAGATGCACTCGTTCCAAAGACCCAACACACCCTTGCCACGATTTAGCAGCATCCTGTGAAGACTGGTTTCTGCACAAACGGAGACGGGATGCTCCACAGCAGAAAAATAAATGATGAGGACCACCACTTAAAATATGTGTTGATCACTTCATAAGTTTAGCAAGCTCACATATAGCTTGATGTCATTCAGAAATATGTGGGGTGGGGGGGGGAACAACACAAGTGTGAAAGTGTGGCAATTATCTAGTTCGTAATAATATTAATAAGGTGATGGCCTTGATTTCATTAAGCGTTACAAAATACTGGCTGCTGTGGGGTTTTCGGGCTGCGTGGCTGTGGCGTGGTCAACAGACCATGGCCACTCTGCTTGAAAAACCCACAAGGGCCCGTTGATTCCAGCTGTGAAAGCCTTCAATAATACAACTACAAAATGCTTTGGAAGCAGGACGGAAACAAGACAACCGCATGCAACACTCTGACATGCGTGCACCATGCAGGGAGCGAGCACCCGTGGTGAAGTGGAAGGAGGAGACGGGGAGAAATCTGAAGTTGTACTGTACCACGCTTTATCATAGAAGTAATGGACTAACTCCTCAACTCCTTGCCCATAGCAAAATGGAAAGCAGAGACAAGAAAGAGACAAGGACAATGAGATCAGTGGACCAAGACAGAACAATGAGCAATTGCCATGACCAAAGAATAGTCTCTTCCATTTCCACAGAAGCATTGGCACCTGGGCACTCTTAAGTACGGTTTCCATTTCAGCAGAATATAGCATATTGTGTTAACAGCCCTAGATTTTGATGTCTTCTAGCAAATTCCTTAAGAGAACCAAAATTCCCTTGGAGACTAGTTTCTACTCACCTTCAGCAGGGCGTAAGAAGATACCCCATTTACAATTCCTTCCTACCACCCAGCCTCTTAGATCACTTCTGGTACTGAAATGAAATGAAACCTTTAATGGCATATGTGTTTACTCTCATATGCTGGAGCGTGTATATTTAGCTTGTGTCTGCCCACTGCATGATTCAAAACCACAAACAGCTCCTTTAGGGCTTTTAAAGCCACATTTCTATTAGTCAACTGCTGTGCCTCATCTTCAATAGCACTTGCAAAAGTTTCTACCCTGTAATGATGCAGATTCTAATCTACTTGCTTCCATCAGGAGCAATAGTGAGGAGGGGAAATGGGGAAAATATCTCCGTCTTCCTCTCCTGCTAGTGATGCTTCTGTTGAGGCAAGAGCAAAACAAGGCGAAACTCCCTCCCCTCACTTCAGCACCTGGGCCATGTGGGCTTGCTGTCTATGTGTGTCTTGTGACCTCTAGCATCAATTGTTCAAAGGTCTTTGGAGGTTGGTAGAGAAAGGGGGAGGCAGAAAAATCTGACAAACATTTTCCGCTGACACTTCACTAGATCTAACCCTGTGAAGAATTTCTGAAAAGACTATTGGGTTATGTCTCGAGAAAAGAAGACAGTTCAGCACTTAAGCTGTTCTCCCTGCAGAGACAGGATTTAAACTGGCACCCAGCTGGTTCCCAGGAAGTGATGAAAAACTATATCCTGTCTCCCTGAGAACGAGCTGGGAAACACCCATGCAGACGTCCTCCCCCTCCAGTAGAATGGTAGATGATGTAATATATATAAAAAAGACATACTGAAAATTCAAAAGCCTGGGCAGATCAGACAAAAGGCTTATCTAGTTTGACATTCTGTGAGTTGAACAGCCAAAAAGTTTCCTACTTCTGATCAAAAGGCAGATCTAGGCATTAATGCACAGGTGTCAAATTCGCATCCCTCCAGATGTTGGCAGAGGATGATGGGAACTGTAGTCCATAACATCTGGAGGGCCGTGAATTTGACACCTTTGCACTAATGGAAAAGCTGAGATGCAGAATTTGTTTTTCAAAGTCTTACTTCCTTCAGCACCCTCACGCCAAGTTAGAACATAAAATAATTCCTCTCTGGTAAGATTAAATCTATCCCCTCAAATACAATATGTCCAAGTGATACTCATGTTTATCAGACATTTAGCACATAGTATTAGAACACTGGAAACAGCTGGCTGTAAGGATCAGTTTATTTGTTCAGCTCTATCTTCAGTAACATAGTTTTGAATTTTCAGTTCAAAAGCGAAAGCACCAATCCCAGGAGCCAGTCTGCACTTCCTGCCAATTACTTCCAGAGCCTCTAATCGTATTTCCAGTGCCTGTAATAGTACTATGCAAATTTTCTGCAATCTAAGCCCAATCATTTCAGTTGGCTTGGACTGGAGTAATTACGTAGGACTGCGCTGTAAATCTGGCATTTAGCGAGCAATTTTATTTAGTGGGGCTTACTCTCAGGAAAGTGGCCCTGGCATTGCAACCCAAGCCAAGAATTAGTGCCCAACTAGTTCAAGCCTTTTTGCATGCAATGATTCATGAGTCCTGAACCGTCCCCCACCCATTTTCTGTCTGTCCACATTAGCCTATTCCAAATCCCTAGAAAAATAGATCATTTAGGCAAAGGGGGCATACTGAAAGACAATGTAGCCATCCTTGCAGTAGAAGAGTTTGGATGTATACCCCACCTTTCTCAAGGCAGCTTATAAACTCCTTTTCCTTCCCCACCCACAATAAACACCTTGTGAGGTAGGCAGGTAGGCAGTTCCAAAAAACGGTGACATGCCCAAGGTCAACCAGCAGGCTTCATGTGTAGCGGCGGAGGAGCAAATCCAATTTACTAGACAAGAATCTGCCACTCATGTGGAGGAGTAGGGAACCAAACCCAGTTTTCCACATTAGAGCCCACCGCCAGCGTGGTGTAATGGTTAAGAGCAGGTGAACTCTAATCGGGAGAACCAGGTTTAATTCCCCGCTCTGCCACTTATGGAGGCTTATCTGGTGAAGCAGATTCACTTGTGCACTCAAACATATGCCAGCTGGGTGACCTTGGGCTAGTCACAGTTCTTCGGAGCTCTCTCAGCCCCACCCACCTCACAGGGTGTTTGTTGTGAGGGGGGTAGGGAAAGGAGATTGTAAGCCACTTTGAGTCTCCTTACAGGGAGAGAAAGGGGGGAGGTATAAATCCAAGCTCTTCTTCTTCTTAACCACTACAGCACACTGGCTCAAAAGTAATAAGCTGTTTGTTCTGACTTCCTAGTACTGAAGAAGTCCAGGGATGCGAAAGAAGCTGTATGTTTCATTATCACCTGGAAGTTTTTCAGTGCTTGTTGGAACTGAAACTGTCTAGGAATAGTAGGTGTAATTTCCTTCGAAACAAAAACAAAACAACCACCTAGCACATTGATGTGCTGCCAGTTCTGAGACAGTGGTAACCAATTTCAGCCCACTTAAGTGCTATGGTTCTCAACCAAGCAACCACTGGCAACTGTCCTTTGAAAGGGCCTCAGTATCTCAGGCCTGCCCCTACTTTTAACAAAACCAACCCCTTTGATTTTCAGCATCAATCCACAATATTCAGCTTGCAACTCATTGGCAGTTTAGACAGAAAAAACCAAAGCACTGTTGGCTGTGGAGTTTCCCAACATCCAGCTAAAACCCACAGATTATCCCAGGGCAACCCTTCCCATTCAGTGAGATTAAGGGGAGAATAAAAACACAGCAGATGGGCAGAAAGAAGTCATCCTAATTTCCCATGTTTATGCAGATTAGAACAGGCACTTTCTTACAGTACAGCATATATTAACTAGCACAGATTGTGACACTGTCATGCAATATTCCAAAGACAAACGTTACATATATTTAAATGTAGCTGTGTCTCGTGTGCCCTTCCTTTACTATAGCATGGAACTTCTGCAAACAAATCTAACAAAACCAAAGTAGCAAAGAAAACGGGAAAACGCATAGGAAAAAATGAGTCCTCCCTACTTTAGGGCATAGAACAGTTTGCTGCTTGCGCAGTCTACTTTAACTTATTCCAAGAGAAGTTCTATCACAAGCAAAAACTTACTTAAGCAATCCCATAAGCTAGCAGGGCAGAGATGGACAGTTCTAATTTGCCTGTTTCTAAAATGGGGAAATCCTTCTGCTCCATGTCCAAGCAGGCAAAATCTGCGATTCTTGCAGAGTCAACTCTATTCTGTGCCCATTCTGTGCATCATGCTGTCCAGATTTCCTTCTACACTGGAGCGGCAGCCCTAGCCCCAGAACCAAAGTTAAAGGATCCCTCTGCAGACGTGTTCAGAGTCCAGTCTGACACATGGTGGCACATCATACACTCAAGTTAAAGCAACAAATTAGTTTGCTGCCGACTGGAAATGGCAGGTTCTGCTACTTCCATTTTCAAGGTGTACTCACTGAGTATCCAGCAGGAGGACCAAACAGCTGGCTACATCTGAAGACCTAGTTCAGTGGTGACGAACCTATGGCACGCGTGCCAGAGGTGGCACTCAGAGCCCTCTTTGTTGGCACGTGCACTGTCGCCCCAGTTTGGGCACTCGGCAGTGGCATAGCGCCAAGGGGGCGAGGGGTGCACGACACACTGGGCTTGCGCCCCTGAGGGGGTGTGGCAAGGGCGTACCAGGGGCATGGCGGGGGTGTTTCGAGGCATTCAGGGGGCATTCCAGGGCAGGGCAGGGGCTTGGCAAGGGGGCATGGCACATGCATGCCCCGGGCGCAGTTTCCCCTCGCTCTGCCCCTGGCACTCGGGTCTCTAAAAGGTTTGCTATCACTGACCTAGTTACTGTGCTTGTCGATACACTGAGAAATAATTCAAGTAAATGAATGCTGCCGTTTCTGTTAACTCATAAAAGAAAACTGTACATAACACACAGGATAAAAGATACCTGCTAGTGTTTTTTGCTACACCAGTTTTCCATACTTCGAATTCCATACTCTTTGTCAATCTTGAATTAATTTGGTATCATTTGAAATTTTAAACACTGTTTCTTTAGCTACTGAAAAAACTCATGCATGATAGCAAAGGTTTTTTTTAAAGAGTCTTCCATAGAACACTGTTTTGTATTTCAGCTTTAGAGTATTTTAAAACTGAATGAACTGACATAAGCAAATTAAAATGTTTGGCCAAACAAGGTGTTCAGTTGACGCTGCTCCTGCAATGTAATGTTAAGCTATTGACTCGAAAGATAAACACTTACCATTTTCCCACTATATAAGTACAGTACAAATCAGCAAATCTTTCTTCAATTTGTATACCAAAGAAAACTTGAAGGACCAAATTTTAGTTCAAGCAGTTGCTAGTTCGTAAGTAATATTAGTGAATCATGCATCTTTTGGAAAAGTCAGTTTTTCCTGAGCGTGTTGCATGTATCTCCAACTTCACCGCTTTCAAGATACATTGATATTTTTCTCCTCTTTGCTTTTCTTAAAACACAGCGAAAAGAAAAGCTTAATATTCCATGACAGCAACGCTTCACATACTGTTCTTAAGTATAACCACAAATCGTATTACGCAAATATATCTGCACAAGCACACACAAAGACAACATGAATGAGCACAACAGACACACACCGTTCGAAAAGCCACAGGAGGGTAAAAAAAAAGCAAGCAGGGCATATGTTGCAGGACAGGCGCGAAACCGGGTTTTCAGCTCAGTTTTAAGGTTTATTATGAAAGTGCTTTTGGCAAAGCAGTCAGCTGGAGTTATACAGGGAAGGAAGGGGGTGCTGAGGTTATGCCACATATCAGCGTGTGCCTTCTGGTTTTGCTCGGAAGAGAGGGATGCTACATGATGGACAGTGCGTGCAAAGGGGAGACCGCTACTGGAGCACAGGGGAGGGATATGAGTGAGGAGTTCAGACTCACTCTGTCTGCGCTGCGGTGGAACAGTCCGAGGGACGCCCTGGAGTGGGCCCTGCCAGGGAAAGAAGGAAGGAGCAGAATACCCACCCTGTGCAGAGAAAGAGATGGGGAGGGGGGAGAATAATAAAAAAAAGAGAACGGGGCGGAATAAACACCATCAAGCCAAATTGTTCCGTTTTCGTTAAAACACGACACATTCGAATACAGCCACCTCAAATTATTCGAAAAGGTAAGCAAGCCCATTCAAGCACACCTCTCCTTATTCTGGGCACAGTTCCTACTTCAATCCCGTTTTGTAAGAACTCCCTCCTGAAAGATATTTAAAGGGGGAAAAAATTGGCCTTCGGAATGTCAGATGCATTTGATGAATACGGCACCAAGGCAGCTAAGACAGGAACTGTGTTTGGATGTACAGTTGGGGTTGCCTGATTACCCGTCATCAAAATTGTGCCGCACTGTAAAATAAATTGGCCAATGCCTTCAAAGGAAACAAAAAAAGACTTCTATAAAAATCCACACATTCCAAAATCTGAAAAGGCCATCAAGTAATAAAAAAAAATCAAAAGATTACTAGGTTTGGCTTTCTGTTGCCTGAATATTGCAAGACATTTGGAAACTATATTAGCGGGCAGGGAGTCACATACGAAGCCCAGACATCTTTCATGTGGCCAATCAGTTCATTTAACAGCAGCCGTGCCGTCTTTCAGTCTCTGAGCTAAGCCACGTCTCTTGACTTTTTCCAGGATCACCCAAGTAATCACAGTGAAGTGATTTGCTTTTTGGACTTGTGACAAGACAAGAAGCAACCTGAGGAGTTATCCAGCATGGACACAGGATGATTTCTTTTTCAGGTGGTTTTTGACTATCAGTTACCAAAAAAACTGTTGTGTTGATTGGTCATGTAAATGATGCAGAAAGCACAATGGGGGGGGGCATCAGTCTAACTGGAAGCTACAGCTGAAGATGAAACGGTATACTTGCACAAGGAGCAATGGAAAAGTCTTCCAAGGTCTCTGTAGAAATTAAGAGCTGGATTTTAAATATATATATAAGTTCCTCATGTACACACACCAAATATGCTGACAGTTGAAGATAAGGGGCGTGTTTCTTTCAAACCACTGCCAATGTAAAAAAAAGCGAGATGGGAACATTCAACTGCTTTTAGTAAACCTGATGCAAAATTAAATGTTGAAGCATAAGCTGTGGAACTGCATGGAATTAAAAGGGTCTTTTTTCAATTAATTAAGCCTAAATTATCTTCTGAACCGTCACACAAAGGAGTTACTATACTCATTACGTAATGCTGGAAGACTCCAGTGAAGAAATGTTAACGCACTTGACTTCAGCCAACGCATTAGACATGCAAGAGGGACCGTGTTGTTTAAATTATACACCCATTTAAAATAGGCATTTCATTCCAAAGCTTAAGCCAGCTTCCACAGATTAAAAAGCAGCTAAAAGCCATTTCAATTTAATATCCTACACAGACGAAGCTGTGTGTATGCTTGTGTGTGTATGAAGTTCTGTCCTATTAAAACCAATTCATGGCAATCCCAGCACTGGATGTTCAAGGGAATAAAGAAGAATAGGTGGTTTGCCATTGTGTTCCTCTGCAGAGTCTTTATTGGTGATCTCCCTCCCAAGTGCTGGTCCTCCTTAGCTTTCAAGAGAGGACTATACCATGACATCTTCCTTCCCAACACAAAAGAATCTAGAAATATAACTGTCTCTGGTCACTCAATGGCAGGTGAAGTACTATTAAAGTATTAAAAGGTTGCTCAGTTTGGACTCCAGAAAGGCTGAGGGAATGTTCTGCAATTTATGGGTCAGCCCAAATGTCCTCTGCTTTGTGGACACGATCCTGATGATGACATATAAGGTCTCCATATAATGGAAGCCATCTGCTTCACCTAACATCCAGGTGGCAGTCATAACCAATCACAGACCTGGGCTTAAGAAACAGGGCGTGCTTTGCTAACTATATGCCACCACTACATTGGCAATGGGGGGAGGATTATAACTACATCCTTACAATTTTTTTCAAAATCACTGTATCAAAATATGCAAGCATCCATCCATAAATGCATGACTGCTTGTTAGCTAGCAATTGTGGACTAACTGAAATGGTCAGCAGCTACAGGTCACGGAGGAACAGAGGATTTGTTCAAGTATCAAGATGCCAAACTGAATTCTGCATCAACAAAGTTATCAAGTATGAACTCTCTGTAGAAGCTCTAACATGAGTAAACGGAGGCTATCGTACTTTGGTCACATCATGAGAAGACCAGCCTTACTGGAAAAGGTAAAGGAAAGGGATTACTTTTAAAATGTGTATCCTAAATGTTGCCTCTTCCAGGGCTTACAAATGTGCTAGAAAAATACAAAGAGCTGTTTTTCCCCCATTTAAAACCACAACAATAGCTCATCCATCTCTGTAGTAAAAAAATGTCTGGGGGGAAAGGCAACTGTTAGCCACATACCTAGTAGTAGCAAGATTAGGCAAAAGGCAAAATTATGTTGGAAAGGTATCAAGCTGCAAAGGTTGGTATTTGACTGTAATAAACTCTTCTTCTTTTTTCTGTGTTGGATGGGAACTGTATGGGAAAATATTTTCTCATCTGAAGCTGCCTGTGCGACATGTACCCATTACTGTAAGTCTCAGAAAGGCCAAAAACTCGATACACAAGCACAGCATTCAACAATGTCTGGAATTAGATGTGAAACGGTTGACACTTCTGACAGGGAACCAATCCATTGAACACTGCAAGCTCTGAAAAATAGATGGCACAGCGCAGTAAATCAGGCTCATAAAGATCTCCTCGTGAGGTTACCCATGCTAAGAATCATCCACCAGTGAGTACGCAGGAAAGGTCTATATTAGGGACGATTACCAAATCTAACACAGGGGCCCTTCACAGCCCTTCCAATTAGCAGATCAATCAAGTAAACAGATCCCATTTTTTCTGCAGTTTTGGCAAATCACAGATGCCAAAAAAGAAAACATTTCTAAGTCTACTGAGATGCCGTCACATTGTCTCTCTTTATTGACCATGGCAAATGCACTCCCCTGAATCCATTTACTAAGATTACTAACATCATGAGATCACCTCAGGACACCCCCACAGTGTTTCGAAAGCCTTCTCTTAAGTGGCAAAATTGCTTCCTTTACTCCTACAATAGAGCAGACATTTTTGCACTTAACAGGTGTTCAGAAGATATCTCTGCTGGGTGTGCGATCGTGGGCTCTGAGATCAACTTCTAAATGCTATAGGAGCACAGCTGTGTGATTTTGCAATGTAGGCAAGATTTTGTAAATGCTGCAAGGCTATACAAGTGGACTCCCCTGTAGTTCTTAGAGTTTTGTTTCCAGTCTATGCAAACATTGGGAATTTCAAATAGCAACATCACAACTCCCCCTCTACTTCTGGTGCTTGTCTGTCAAAGTCTGCAGACTTTGACGAGATATTTTTCCAATCAAAGCTCCAGTAGCGGAGAGGGATCTAATCCTAAAAGGAATGAAGTTGCAGGAATCTGCTCATGCCTAATTCATACTAGTCCACCCTTTTTAGGCTTCAGTTTCAAGGTTGCAGCAACCTCTACAGATGCTTACAATGCAATCCTAAGAGTTACTCCAGTCTAAACCCATTCATTTCAGAGGGCTTAGATTAGAATAACTTTGCATAAGATTGCACTACTAGTTGTACAAGGCAGGATCTGTAGTAAGAGGACTGCATGGTAAACACTAAATAATTCCTGAAGAACTACAAACTAACCCAGTTTCCTGCAGAACAATTTTTAAAAGGGTGAGCTTGTAACAAGAGTTCCCCGGAAAGTTGACATCTGAAACCAAAACACAACTGAAAAACTGGATGGTTTACACAGCGCTATATGATAGACACCATGATTGTTGATTTACATGATATGATGTTACAAGCAATGGTTACATACAACAAAAGCGTATTAAGCCTATGAAAAGGTGACAGCTGTATTTTCACTGATGTAGTCATCAGTTTGTCGCTTTCCTTTTTGATGGAGCCTTAATACAAAAAAGAACCGTTTTGGGTGGGTTTTAAAAATCTACTATTAACAATGGAGTAATTGAATGCTTACAATATAAAGCAGACATGTGCCAGCACTCCCACCTTTGTGTGATACCCTGATAGAGCTCTGAGTAACACTGAAAGTAATATACCATGGCTACTTTATGAATTTCCTTGCAGTGCTCTCTGTATGTTCACAGATATAGTTTTCCGTCTTCCATGGCAACACAGACCATCAGTCTCCACTGCTACTTTTACTTAACGTGAAGAATATTAAACATCTCCATTTTGATCCTATTTAGGACCTCATGCAGCTATCAAGCTGTACCATGTTTTGGTATTTTTTGGCGGCACTTGTACCACTGGTACCAATGACAACTTCCACTTTACTCCAGCACTTGCCTTCTCTAACCACCTCAGCTTTAAGCAAGCAGTGTTCTCAATTTAGTGAGGACCAAAGGAATATTATCAGACTTAATGAAAAGAGTGCTCCACCACCTCTGGGCTCTGCTAAAGCTGCCACCACCAGGCTCCAGAGTTCTGCAGTAGCAGCTACTGGGTCCTGCTCCAGCTGCCCAATGATAACTGCAATTTTTTTTTGGGGGGAGGGGTTTAAAACTCCTCTTTTAACTTTTAAAAAAACTTTTCAGGTTTTTCTGCAAACGTAGGTACCCCAAGTTTGCAGAAAAATCGGTTTTGGGCAAGTGTGGCCCTGTTCCATGAACTTTACACAGCTGCAGACCACACTTGGAAAAAAGATGTATAGGCTGGAATGCATGCACCATTTAAGATTTACGATAGCACAGACTAGGTTCAGACATCACAAGCAACTGCAAGGAAATTCTAGTCCTATAGGAACACAGCTTGCTTATGCATGCAGGCCTTGCTCCTTCTGGCGCAGAGTCATTATCTTGGCACATATAGGCAATAAACAAATCCCAATTCAGTGATGTTAAGCTGCGTTTGAATATTATGGTACATTTATTGTTGTCAGTTTACCTGATCACTCTGGGAAGGTTTGCCTCAAGGTCCACACCAGCAAAGAGGAGCAAGTCACGCACTTCAGCATAGCAGCAAACTGAGTTAGTGCACAACTTGCATTTCACGGCAGCTTGTTGTGTTCCGACTGATCTACTATAGCCTGTTAGGCCTACAATAAAACGGACTGGTTTCTAGATTTTTGTTCTTGAAACGGTTGGGCAATTCTTTAAATACCTAAAGGCATCACACCATTGCTGACTTTTCGTAAAATAGTTAATGGGGAGAATTAAAATAGAAAGTTAATGCGAAACTGCTCAGCGGTCAACTAGGCAGCGTTAATGCTTAAGGAGTGGGTGTCAAAATAATTTAAGAAGCAAAGACGAAATTTTCAGGCCCTGCTCCAAATTAGATAAAGGTCCTGCCTACTTGTCACATGCCAATAACCATGTTTTGGTGGCCTTAGGTCAGTCACTTTTAGCCTAACCCCCTTCAACCCTGAGTGATAGGTTAAAACTAAGAGAATTCCTACGCCACTCAGAAGTCCTTGGAGGGAAAATGAGATAAAGAACTAGATAAATCACAGAAGGACAAGTAATGCATTATTCTTTTCTTCAGCCTCACCAATTGGAATGGGCAGGAAAGCATAATAGTAGGTGGAGTCAGAAGCAGCGCAGGCCAGGTTGGGGTGGGACAAAAAACACTTGAGAAAGCTCAATGTATTGTCGAAGGCTTTCACGGCCGGATTCAACTCGTCGTTGTGGGTTTTTCGGGCTGTGCGGCCGTGGTCTGGTAGATTTTGTGCCTAACGTTTCATCTGCATCTGTGGCTGGCATCTTCAGAGGGGTATCACAGAAGGAAGTCTGTTACACATACCTTTAGGAACAAGATCTACCAAACCACGGTCACACAGCCCGGAAAACCCACAACAACCACTTGAAAGCATTCACATGGGTTTCTAGGAGAACTTTTATCCAGACATTTGATATGGATGATGACAAAACTCCCATTTGACTATATTCTCCCTGAATTTTTGAGTTTCATATCACCATATTGACATACAATGTCAGAATCTGCCGTTCTTGTTAAGTATTACTGCAATAAGTGCTGTAAATAAGGCAGACTCGCACAGGAAAGAGGAAGTCATTACACTTTAAGAACTAGGAAACGTGAAGGGTACTATAGAATTTTTTATGAAGTAACAAGGCTCATATAGAATTAATTCAGGACAATATTCAAAAACAGATTACAATTTAAATTTAAATTGGAACTTTATCTGGGTTTATATTTTTTTTGCCTTAACCATATCATACACTTTTTGATAAAGTGATTTAAAATGCCACTGATATTGCACGTTGCCATCTATTTGCAGGCAAAGATTTGAAAATTCCCAAATACAGATTCCCACAAATAATGTGCAATGAGGTTCTCAGCTCAAAGTCTTCTGCCGCAGACAGATTCTAGTCAGCTGCCGAGAAGGGGGCGGGGGGGGCAGATCCGTGTAGCATAAGAACTTGTCTAGAAGAAAACTAATGGCTGGTGATTTCTTGTCACCATCCACAAAGCTTAAAAAGAAATAAGCAGTCACTAACATCCATTCCGAAACTTACATTAAGGCAGCCAAGGCATGAAAAAATAATCTTGTAAAAAGAACAATAGTATTGGCAAAATGTTTTCACAAATTTTGCAAAGAGTATTTAGCCAGAACAAGTTAAATATATAGTTTTCCTTACATTTATTAAAAAAACAGTAAAATAATTTTTGGATTCTGGCACGTCTGCAACTCCATGCTGAAATCATACCAAAATTCAATCATTTCTGGATTTTGATGGCACTTTTAATAGGATGGCTACTTAGGAATCAGAAAGGACTCAGATGAGAGATCCTACTAATGTTATGTTTATAAAAGAGGAGGAAAACACATGAACACACAACAGACACCAATCTTCTCCAATTCAGCCAAATGATGGAACAACGGGGTAAACACATCTTTTTGTATAGATTTTTAAAGTCCAAAGTAATAAGGCAAAATGAACAGAAGTGAATGGATCCAAATAAGCAGCCACTGTATATAAAGAAATGTGGATCAACTACTCACAGCAATTCTCCTTGAGACGGTCTGTGTGTATTTGTCAACAAACATACTCCCAGCCGTTTCAGATTTCTGGTTATTTTTGTTGCAGTCACACCTAAGGGACTTCAAACATATAGAAAGCACAGAGGATTGGGTGAAGATAGATAAGCTGTATCTACAACAAACAGATTTGTTGCTTGGTAATGCAGTTTAAAGGCTGATTTACATGAAGTAGCTTAGAAGTAGTTACTTGTGTACGATTTACATATTAACAGTAGTGTATGTTTCTGGTACTTACACACCAAGTACGGAAATATCAATACTTCCCAGATTATCAACATCAAAGATTGCCAAACAGTTCACAACTGCTTTAAAACCTTTTCCAGTGTTTTAAATTAAACTGTACTATTGCTAATCTTTGAATGTGTTAGCCATTTACAGAAGCACAAACACTACATATTTTTATAATAGCATGGTTTCCCTATACAAATCTCCTGCACACATGTACATCACAGGCCAGCTAACAAAAGTTGTCACAGACCAATTTAGGAGTTCTGTTTCCTCATGTGAGCTCCAATTCACTTTGCTGCTCCTACAAAATAACTCTCCAATTCATTGAAATATATGTATATAAAATTTGTGTAATTCTGAATCTAGTCCAATGCCAGCACGGATTCATAATCCCACAGCATAAAGGTGTTCAGCTCCTTTTACAAATTACAGGTTGGGTGCATACTTGAAGTCTAACTGCCCCCTATTCAAAAGGAATTCCCTAAAATTGTTCTAGTGATCACATTTTCTGCAGACCTAACATACTTACAAGCCGATGCTCAAGTCGTCTGATTGTTTCATCTTTTTTCTTTAAATCTTCTTTAAGCTGTGTGATCTCACTCAACAAATCATCAGTCTAGTGTAAAATACAAAAGGAGACTAACTTCTACAGTCTTGTTTAGTGAAATGTTTAATCTAATTACTTAAGAGGAAAAAAACCTGGTTTTTGGCAAAAATGTTTTCCATTATTCTTTGAAACTAACTCCGTTTGAACTATTCGGTTTCACTGTGTTTTCATTACCAAATGACAAAAAGAATGAGAAACTGCAGAGCTTGCTACAAGATACAATGACAACTTGCCAAGTTATCTTATTTTACCTATTCCTCATTTTGTACACATTAAATGCCTTTATTTCCAGTGATTTCATCATCGTTAAGATTCTATAGCAATTCTGTAAATGCATACACATAACTGGGTTTCATTTAGCAAAAAAAAGTGAACTACCCCTTAAAATATCCAGAGAGTCCCCTGTTGCTATTCATTGCTTAAAGCTTAACTAACTTAATTACCTTAGCTTTTCTGAAACTGAACTTAATTTTTCATCTTTCTGGCTCTGGTTTATCCCATCTGTGTCTATCTGGCGCTAGCATTATTCCTTATTACTCTTGGAATGAAAGCATTTGGTCCTTATAGTTCCTCTCTTGCATTCTATGGCTAAATTTTAAGAAACCAATAATATAAAATTCAGTCCTTTTTTTAACTTGATTTATTATTTAGTCCATTTTCACCTGAATGACTGTGATGCCTGGAAAACCAGTCTTTCATTCAGATTCCTGGCACTTTCTCTGCTAAGAAATGTGATTATATTAATACCTTCACTGCCACTTGCCCTTCCGGTATCCAGTTTAAAACTGTCAGCATGCAAAAATTCTTTACATCCACTTTCATTATTTCCATTTGACCCTTTGTAAAGCCCAAAAATCTGTTTTTAACTCTTTCACAACCTCTTTAGCAATTTCCTTTGACTGAAAAGCATTACCTGCCGAATCTGACTGATGAGATCTTTGTTGGCTTCTAGAGACCCCAATATGACATCATCAGAATTTTTCTAGTTATATTAATTTTTTTAAATTTGATTGGCCATGGTTTTCTCCCCCCCCCCCCTCTTTTTATATTGTTCTGCAGTTTAAATAATAAGCCCTTGGGACAACTTCTCTTATCAACTAAATACCGTGCACAAACATAGAATCTGATATCCGTGAACATTACACACAGCAAACTTATTAAATGGAATTTTAGTGTAAAACTTCCCTTGCAATTGTTGAATGACAATGGATAAACAGACTGTATAACAGAAATGTACACAAAATGCACTGGCTCCCGGTTGAATTCCGAATCATCTTCAAGGTGTGGGTTTTGACCTTCAAGGCATTACGCGGCCTGGGACCCCCGTACCTTCGGGACTGCATCACCCCGTACGTCCCTACTCGGCCTCTGCATTCAGCAGAGGCCAATCTGCTGGTGGTCCCCGGCCCCTCAGTGATGCGGCTGGCCTCCACACGGGCCAGGACTTTTACAGCACTGGCCCCGGCCTGGTGGAACACCCTCCCTCCAACTGTCCGGGGCCCTGCGGGACCTCGGTGAATTCTACAGGGGCTGTAAGACTGTGTTGTTCCACCGGGCCTTCGGAGTGCCCAGCTGCTGATATGGTGCCCCCGCACGGCTCTTTGCCTTGGTGCTGTTACATCAGGGTCCCCTCATATTGAGGGGCCCACCGCCCCCCTTATTGGGGTAGGTTTTAATTGGGGTTTCTGGACACCTCTTGTTTATTTATTTATTAATTGTTATCCGCTGTTTTATATGAGTTTTTAGGTTGTTTTATTGATAATTATGGGATGGAGCTTATGTATTTGTATTTTGTGTATGACCTGCTCCTGCTTGATGTTTGAATTGTGTTGTTCACAGCCTGGAGCCCTTTCGGGATCGGGCGGTATAGAAATTGAATGAATGAATGAATGAATGAATGAATGAATGAATGAATGAATGAATGAATGAACGAACGAACGAACGAATAACATTTGAATGAATACAGAAGGTTTGATCTTATGAACTGACAGTTCAAGGAACCTGGGGAGGAAACAGTCTAAGACCCATAAGAAGATAGATCTATGGATCTAAAAATCCACACACACAGACTGCCATATAGCATAGAAGGCTGCAGCGAGGAACAGAAATGGGCTGATCACATGGACCCACTGGGAAGCAGAAGGCATGAACAGTGATCCGCCACGAGATCCTTGAGCTGATAGCTCATAGGATCCAACCCAGTTTTGTCCACTGTGGTCCACCTCTTCCACACTACGTACTACAAAAACGCCCTCCAAGGAATTTTAACTACGCAGGTTCCCTTTTGGCTCTCGCGTGGAATGCCGGTAATCTAGGAGGTTCTTGCCTCCTGGCTACAAGCACAGCTTTCAGCTTCTATCTTTACATATTGGTTCAGGCTCCTGGTGATCTGGGCTTGGAGGCACAGAAAGAGTGATGTTGTGGAGTGACACATTTTCTACTGGGGTCTACAAAGAGAGGAAAGCTTCAATTCCATTTATTAGCCATGGCTTACACAATAAAGTCAACGCTTGAATTAATACTTCATAACGAATTCTTTCCAATGGGTGCTAGCTTAATCAGTTAGGAGAGCTACACTGAGTTCAATTATTTGAAGGCCTGGGTCAGCATTTCTGTTTCCAACACAGAAATATAAAACCAACTACAAAAATCTCCCAATAATAAAACAAACAAAAGCACACAGGGGACAAGGACAGACCCCTTATTCCTGATGGGTTGGGGTATTTTTTTGCAATTTAAGGATTGAGGTGTTCCAGTTCAGTCTTAAATAAGCTGATCCAATAAATCTGTCAGTAGAGCAAACCGCCTGTGGCTCCTCATAGCCCAGATGTAAAGTTGTTCTACAGGAGCATGCAAGATGGTTTATTTTCATTGTCGTTTTCAGAGGGTAGCTGTGTTGATCCACAAAGGAACAGCTAGATTCAAGGCAAGCAACACCTTAAAGACCAACAAGATTTTCAGGGTATAATAGAGTCAAAGCTCCCACCAACAACAACATCACTGTCCAGTTAAATACAATCTGCAACTGAAACTAAAAGCTAATCCACACAGTTAAAAACACCACCAGATTGTGGGGGGAAGGAGGTGTTAATCTGCGATTGTAACATATTATGGGGGGAGGGGTTAAGAAAACTGATCTTGTAAGTTATCCTGAGCAATGGGAAAGGAAACAAACAAAACAAACAAAATGAGGGGAAAATATTGAACATAGAGCAGTGGTTCTCAACCTTCCTAATGCCGCGACCCTTTAATACAGTTCCTCATGTTATGGTGATCCCCAACCCTAACATTTATCCATTTTACAGATGGAGAATACTGATGCAGAGAGTCTTAGGTGACCCCTGTGAAAGGGTCGTTCGGCCCCCAAAGGAGTCCCGACCCCCAGGTTGAGAACCACTGACATAGAGAGTTATTGGGAAAGTAGAAACGTGACGAACCCTTTTCTATTTCCTTCTTTCTAATAAGTCAGTTACATGTTTGGAAGGATCAAACAAAGCCTTGAAACATGTCAAGTTTTCTATGTGCAGACAATTTACTTCATAAATCAGTGCACATTCATGCAATCTACTGGTACAGTCCAAACAAATGTATACCACATGCTCCTGTCCAGATAGCAACCACATGTGTGTTGAATCAGGCTTCTGCATACACTGCTGGCTGGATGGGAAACTTTATGTACAAACAACCGCTGCATGCATAATTCCTCAGCCAGCTCCACCATGACACACAACTCTAGTTACTAGAGACTGAATACTATTTATCTACTGGGGGAAGGAGGATGGACCAGGACGGTTTACAGAGCAATCCATAGTACATGCATCCAAGTCCACTGAGTTGAATAAATAAGAGAGTATAATTCTGTTTAGGATGGAACTGTAAGCCTGTCTCCACCTTCTCGGTCCAAAATAACTATTCAGAATCTCTAACTAGAGTTGCACCATTTCTTTCAACTGTTCTGGCATTACACCTATTAACATCTTCAAGGTGTTGGTATTGACCTTTAAGGCCTTACGCGGCCTCGGACCATCATATCTTCGAGACCGCATCATCCCATATGTCCCTGTACGGCCTCTTCGATCAGTTGAGGCCAACCTACTAGTGGTCCCTGGCCCCTCGGTGATGCGGCTGGCCTCCACACGGGCCAGGGCCTTCACGGCTCTGGCCCCGGCCTGGTGGAACGCTCTTTCTCCAACTGTCCGGGCCCTGCGGGACCTTGGTGAGTTCCGCAGGGCCTGTAAGACGGAGCTGTTCTGCCGGGCCTTTAGAGGAACCGGCCGCTGATGGTGCCCCCTCCCCCCCTTTCATGGCCCTCTACCTCATGGCCCTCTACATCTTGGACCTACCATTCCTCCCTCTTGGGGAGAGGATTTTGAATATGGAGCTGCTGGATGCCATTTATATTCATTATTGTATTTTTATTGTCTGGAAATTAAATGGAAAAAAACTGGAGCAGGTTTCACTTTATAAATATTTGGGTGTGGTCTTTCAGTCATCAGGATCCAGATCAGCCCACACAAAATACGTTATTGCTAATGCTCTGAAAAGTTCTGGAGCCATCAGAAACTATTACTGGAATAGAGGTGGCCAACACATCGCGGCTGCCATCAAATTATTTAAGGCCAAATCATTGGCACAACTATCTTATGGCATACCACTCACCATAACTGGCTCGCTCTGCAACCTTGATTCCCCTCAATCAAAATTCCTGAGATCTATTCTCCAGCTCCCAAATAACATCTCGAATGCGGCCCTACGTATAGAGACCGGACTAATCTCAGTACAGGCCAAAATTTGGACACTCTCTATACAATATTGGCTCAAATTATGCTATTGCCAGAGAGGCCTTGTAAGACTACTCTTGTTTGATACATTTATTCCCCCATGGCTTAGAGCAGTTCTGCAGAAATTATCATACTATGGACTTTCTCCACAACTACTCACAATTATGAACTATGACAGAGCCAGGGATTTAGTCAAACTCAGAATCACAGATGTGGAGAGGCAACATGATCTCAATAAGCTTAAAAATCCAATTTTCAATAAAACAAGGTTAAATAGACTTTTAATAATGCCTTATTTTAATTTGTTGTCCAATGTTAACCTTCGTAGAGCCTTTAGCCTACTTCGTTATAATGCCCTCTCGCCCTGTTATTCCAGTGGGATTTACAACAAAGTTCCAATTGAGGGCAGAACTTGCAGCTGTCAAAAGGGGGGCATTGAAAATACAGAACATATTTTATTTGATTGCTCGTATTATGAAAAAATACGTTGGATGCTCATTCCCTACGTCCAGGCTAACTCTTCTCTGACTAAGAAAGAAAAGTGTCAAATATTGCTATCAGGCACAAACAAACATCTAACACACACTGTTGCAAAGTTTGCCTGGATATCTAGTAAAATTAGGAAGGATCGACAGAGTTCCACTGGAGCAATCAGCTAACTTTCGTTTGTTAGCAGCTAGGACATTCGATATAGGATCTGTACGCACGTTAGGTACATTTCTGCTCCCTATTAACTGTATGCTGCTATTTCTTTTAATCTGTATTAATAACTGTGCTTTATATAATTTTTAACTTTTTGTACCATGCTGGTCAATGACCATAAATAAACTGACTGACTGTATTTTTATTGTATTTTATTGTATTGTATTTATAAGATTTAGCTTTTACTGTTTTATCGCTGCTTTTAAAGATTTAGCCATTTTATGTTATATTATGTTTATTGTTGTACACCGCCCGGAGCCCCTCGGGGATAGGGCGGTATAGAAATCTAATAAATAAATAAATAAATAAACCCTAGCAATCACAAATGGCTGTTTAAAAGACAACTTATTCTCCCCTCTTGCCTCTCCCGTAGTGGCATTTCCCCCCTTTATTTATTTTAGCTTCAATACATCCGGTTGTAAAGATGCAATAAAAAACTTACTTGGAAATATCGATACTATGGAAAACTGAAAAGGTAGTTTTATCACACAGATTATCATATATCTGTTCAAGAACAGAATCAGCTAGACAAGATGACAAGCATAAAATTATACATGGCTCCAACCCAAGTGAAAATAAGTAGAAGACAATCTAAATCTTATTAGCTTTGTGCCGACATATTTGACAGTTATAACTATCGAGGTCTGTGAACACTGGATGAAGGCTGCACCTCCTTTTCCAATTTCCCTAGTACTATATCATTTACCGATTTGACTTTTTGTGCACATGGCCTGTATCGAAGTCTCAGTATATTTTCCAGAGTAGATGAGAGAAACATAACCTCCTTGACCAAAAGCTACATAGCTGCATATAGGAACACAGAATGCTCAGCTCTGCTAGTCAAATGGATTTCATCATCTATGATGTCACAAACATTCATGTTGGTACATTAAGGAAAAAAGGGCCCACTTTCAAGAATTTAGCTTAATTTAAACGTAAATAATTTCAACAACAAAATGCTGTAACGTGTTCATTACATTATTAAAGAACTCGGTGTTTTTCAATTTTATAATGTTTAAGTTACTGTTCAAATCTGTGGACAATCCTACCTATTGTGATTGTAAGAGAATGTTTCTGCCCAAAATACATTGTTTGGTTTACTACAGATTTTGTTTTCTACCTTCAACTCTGCCCTGCCCCCAAATCAACCTTTCAAGATGGCAGAAATTAAGACACATGTGCTATAGACGGCTATTTAGGGTGCAGCACTTTGCAAATCTCTCACACATATTAAGTACACTTGCAATTTTTCTTATAGAAAATGAAGGTGTTTATACTTTTAGATTCCGTAAATATGCCCAACTGGAACATTTTATATGCTAACTTATAAATTATTCATTGTATATTATTAAATTGGTAAGCAGTTTTGTTTGATAGGAAAAGTATTATATCAATTTCAAATTGCCCAAAAACTTTGCCCAAAAATTCCTGATATTTTACTTCTCAAACTGCATTTATTCGACATGGAAAATGCTGTGAAACACACTGACTGTACATACTGGCTCCATCCGATTTTAGCTCTGCCTTTCAGTTGTAAAGGGACAGCTGTCGAGAGAAGAGGTTATCCTCAAGAGCTGGTTTCTCTCTTCTGCACTCACCTACTTCCCCCACAGAGACACACCCAGACAGTTCTGTCTTTCACCCAGCCTAAATACCTCTAAAAAGAGGAACTGTGGCAGACCTGGGCAGAGTCTGTGAGTCAGGACTGACTGGCTTGTTTCGTGCTTTTGAGAGAACTGAGTTCCTCTGGTCACAGCTGTACCCACCAAAACAGTGCTGCAAACTCAAATGTCCCGACAGACAACACAGTAATCATAGAATGTAAACACAAGGATAGATTTCCTCCATTATTCCATTCCAGAGAGGATACAGAAATACATGGATCCGTCCACTAAGGTTATAAAAATATAATATGGGAAAGTATTTTTTACAAAACAGTGTTTCCACGCACATCTCCAGAACAGGCATACATAAACTGTCTCACCAACCTGATTAAGTATCCTTTTCATTTTTAATAACTGAGTCTTCACAGTTGTGCAGTCTTGAACCATATGCCGAAGGGTCATTTCATCAAGCATCACGGTGTTTGGTGGCAAGCCCACAAAGGGTGGGTACCAGCATGGTGCTCCATACCCTTCAAGATGACCAACAGGAGGAGAGCCTAAATAAGTGGAAGTCCTGGAAAATGTTGGGGCGGGGAAAAGTGTTAAGGGCAGTCTTACATTGTACTTCAGCAGGACGCACATTATAAAAACATGTATTCATTTAATCCAGGGGTCCCCAATGTGGCCCCTGTGGTTGTCATGGAATCCACCAAGCGTTTTTAGAAAGTGGGTGTGGCCAAGGGACTTTTGCCCAACAAGCCTTCGGATTAGCCAATGGAAATTTCGTCAGCTGTGCAGATTTTTTTAAAACTTTGCTTTGACAGCAGGTGCCACCACAGCACAAGGATCTTCCATGTGTGACTTGAAGGATAAACTGCAGCAACAACCATGTTGTGCCTCTGCCCACCATGCTGTGTTAGAATTCCAAAGGTGCCCACAGGCTGAAAACGTTGGGGACTTCTGCTTTAACCAAATATTTTATTTAAGCAGCTAACACTAGTGAATTGTTTCTCAATGACACAAGAAAAGCTATAGTACTGCACCTCTAGCCAAAAGGAGAAGGGGAAAAGTATACTCTGGCAACTGCAGAATCAAGTATCATTGACATTAAAAAAAATTTTTTTAAATATAGTTTCTATCTCCAAAAAGAAGACAGTTACCTCAGGATCATATACAGAAATGGAAACTAACATTCTAATCTGTAGATTTAGATTGACAGATCAGGATAATCTTACTTTAACAATATTTTCATGACAAGAATCTTATGCAAATATCCATTAACTGATACAAAAAGACCAGCTCGCCAAAACTTAGTTGTTCAACATAAAATCAGTTCTCACCTTTCTATACTACTTTGAGCTTCAATTCCAGAATCTTTTCAAAGGAGAGTATTAACAAAACAAAAATGCACCACCTTAACCAAATGTGATACATTACACTGCTCATAAAATTATGATAATCAAGTGAGTGAGCATAGATGTAACATTCATTTTTTATTCAATTTGAAAGGATACTCTAGCTATGAAACAGCCAGAAACAGAAATACTTGACGGGGTTACCCACATTTCTGAGCATGCTGGCACTCTTAATTTTGAGAGGTGGTACTGAGCACCTTAAAATGACTGCCTTAGGAAGCTGAGCCAAACAGAGTATCACTCACCTTCCACACATGCAGAATAATGCACTTTCAATCCAATTTGCAGCTAGATTTTACTGTGTAGAATAGCAAAAGCCACTTGCAAACAATTGTGAAAGTGGACTGAAAGTGCATTATTCTGCATGTGCGGAAGAGGCCTTAGCTTTGCAGAAGAATCACAAGGCAAACACAAAGAACACATGAATCCACCATATGCAAAATTCCACCACTGGTCTGTCAAGGTCAGTCTTTTCTATAATTTAAGTTGGCAATGGTTCTCTTTTCTATAATTTAAGTACACACCAAGAGGATAGCAGGTCTGGAACAGGAGAGTGTGTGCTGCTATCTCCTGAACATACAAGCTCCCCACCCCATTCCATACAACAGCCCAGCTTCCTGGAAACTAAGAATGGAAAAAAACTCCTCCAGTGTTTTGCAGACGCTCGCAGCAACACACGAAACACCCTTATCCTGTGTAAAACCCCTGGTACGTCAGAGCCAGAATTGGCTCTTCTTTAGCTGGCGAACAGTCTTGGTGACATTCACATCATTTGACTGCCTTTCAGGCTGTGGGGATGGGAGGTGTTTTCAAAAACTTCGTCTAAAAATGTGTAGGAGCTTGTTTCTCTGAGAAGAGAAGGGGAAAATTCAAAAGGAAGGAAGGAAGGAAACCCCGAGTGGGAGGGAGAAAGGGAAGAGGGAATAAAAAGAAATGAAGCAGGAGGCAGGGAGAAAAGAATAAAAAGGAGGATAGTCTGAAGATGGAATGGTACCATCACACTGGCTTAAGGAAGCTAAGTGCTCACCAGTCCTCCTGATTCTCAGGGGAAAACTTTTTCATTTCAGTGAAGCCATCCAATAGCAAACCCTTTTCTGAAAAGCTTAGTGAGTGCCAGCAATGTTTGGTGCCGTGGTACCCATGGTCTCCATGTTAGGGAATCCTTCACTAGACCAACGTGCATGGATTTTCCTACACAAAATAGATCAAGGCTAGTCCTCTAAATAAAATCTGAGTCTTCCGTCTGGCCTCCCACTGCCTGATGCATCCAGGTTTAGACCCTATGCTTCTTGGAAAAGAAGCTTATCTTTGCTCATGCTTATCTGTAAGACATCACATACACTAGTGCCACTATACAGTTATCATCGACAGAATTTCCTTCTTTTTTCCCCTTACCTGTTAAGATCATTTCTGCCGTGGTGAAAGTGGTCAGTATGGCCAAGGTGATAGTGATCTTGAGCATTCCAGCGTTGTGGCGTCCTCTTCCAAAGCCCTTCCTTCTGTTGTCTTATATTCCTTTCTGGTCGCTCATAACGATTCATATTTTCACAATCGACTGGAATTAGGAGAAATGTTCGTAACATTGGTCTACAAAGAGAACCATTGCCACCCAAAAATCTAAAGAGGCTACTAGTTAACTATCACTTTAGTGATTTACAAAAATATACCTGATTGTTGATAACAGTTGGTATAAAGAAGTTTGGTATTTAACTGCTGTTACTAATTTGCTTGTTTTTATAACATAATGAGATTTTTGATCTCTTATTTTTGCTACAGATAACCTTAAGCACAGGAGAGACAGACTGTGTTTTAAGTAACTGTCCCAATTCAGCTTCAGATTATCCTAAATGTGACGCAGCAAAAAAATTAACACTAGGAATGCTAAGTTAAGCTATTTCAATGTGCAATGCAAACAGAGCTGAAACTATTAACTTTACAACCCAGTAGAATTTTATTCTAAAAATAATCTTGTTACTGCTAGAATTTAAATACTCCAAGAACTTTTCAAAACAACACACACCATTTCACTTCATAAGGAAGTTTTCTTCTTCAATACCCTTGTGGCAAGAATTCAGTAGTTTGTACAAGATGAAGCAGCTTTTTTAAAAACTGCTGTCATTTTGCAGATGGGTTGGTTCAAGAAAGTTGTATCTGGCAACTATTTAGGACAAGTTAAGCCAAAACAGAAATAGCAGGCAGACAGGAGAAGCTTCAGGAAACCCTTTAGATGTTCAACTTACCCAAATACTTTCTCTTCACATTGTTAGCCTCTGACTACGAGCAGCTTTTCATAACAGAGCAGACTCTTACTCTGTGTCTGAGTAGGCAGCAGTTTTGCATAAGAGTGGTAAACAGGCCTTCCTTCCTGCCCATCCCCTGCTTGCGCACTGTTGGGAAGCGAGCCCAGTTTGACCCTGTGACTTAAAACTATCGTCCTCCTTCCCAGAGAACATACTTGTTGCACTAGAACAGCTGCTATAAATAGAGTGCAGGTTTCACCCCAGACTTAAAAATGGATCAAGGAAAATAACAAGCCTAGAAACTATTCTAACACTTCTGCTTGCATTGGAAAGATGATTATTATAGAGGGGCTGATTCAAAGTACATTTAAATACTCCACTCCATCCTGCAATAAACACTCTTAAATTATCCCATTCTGTCAAACAGTTTGGCAGCCTTCACACCTCTCTGCCAAAGCTCTTTTAAGCATTATGTGCACTTGATTTGTTAAATGTTTACTTAAAATATGGTGCAGAATAAATGGTATTACATAGTGAATCAAGGACACTCCTTAAAAGTAGAAAAAATTCAGGGAATAAGATTTAGTGGAAATGCAACTACACAGAACTCTCTCTCCCACACTTGATGATTCAGAAGAATTAAACAGTATTTTCAGACACCAAAAAAAGAAAGAAAGAAAAAAGACCCAGAGTGGCAGCTGACATCCTTGGGGAGAGCCCCAAGCTCAAGAACCACAGTAATGGTGGTAGGCAGAGGATATATGGAAAGGGAGAAGACAATCCATGTAGCAAGTGGGCACATGTGCATTAAGATACAATAGATTTATTTCACCAACCATTATCACAGGGTGCATCTTCTGGTAATTCGACATCAAGCATAAGATCATCATCTTCCAGATCACATGAATCAAGGTTATTCAGGATATCCTACAAGGAAACAAGCACACATACTGCAAAATATGTACACTTTGGCCTGCTTCTTCAAGTACACTTATTATTTATTTATTTATTTATTTATTTATTTCATTCCATTTTTAAACCGCCCTCCCCCGGAGGGCTCAGGGCGGTGTACATCAACATCATATAAATACAAATATAAAAACAATCTATAACAATATTAAATTCATAGAATTTAAACAATTTAAAATTTGCAGATGGCGACTTATCCCAACCCCATTCCCGCCCATGGGAGACCAAGATGGTATGAGGGTCAGATGGTCATCCCGGCTGGCCAAAAGCCTGGCGGAACAGGTCCGTTTTGCAGGCCCTGCGGAAACTCTGAAGGTCCCGCAGGGCCCTGGTCTCCTTAGGGAGCCTGTTCCACCAGGTAGGGGCCAGGGCAGTAAAAGCCCTGGCCCTTGTTGAGGCCAGCCGGATCTTTTTTGGGCCAGGGATTTCCAGCAACCGCTCCTCCGTAGAGCGGAGGGCCCTAGTAGGGCAGTACGGGGAGATGCGATCCCTCAGATATGTAGGCCCAATGCCGCTGATGGCCTTAAAGGTCAAAACCAGCACTTTGAAGATGGCCCAGAACTCGATGGGCAGCCAGTGTAGATGGTATAGGACCGGAGTAATCCGGTCCCAACTAGCTGTTCCTGTAAGTAGTCTGGCTGCCGCATGTTGAACGAGTTTCAATTTCCGGATCACCGACAGAGGCAGGCCAGCGTAGAGCGCGTTACAATAATCCAGTCTAGAGGTGACCGTTGCATGGAACACTGTGGCCAGGTCACTTACCCATGTGCCTTTTAACATTTATAGCTTACTCAGCAATCCTACCTCCCAAATGTCTGAGAGCAAGAAGCTATCAAATGGCTAAAACCCACATACTAACTACTCAGTGTTCTAGTGCAGCTAGCTCCTTCTGCCTTCCTTGGCATTTGTACAGACAAGGGAATAGGTTTGAGAGCAGAAACACACACAGTAGGTGTAAAATACTCAATCCTAAACAAGTTTTAAACAACTCAGTGAGATGGACAGCAGAGTCAGGCCAATGGTTTCAGTAGAAAAATCACCAAAATCATATCCCCCTGAGTCAGGAACTAGAAAGCAAATGATGGAAACACTCACCTACATGCTCTTGAAGTAAAGTATGTGTGTGAGGGGGAGTGTCTGTTTGGTTCACAGGTTACTGGCAAAACACTACTATATCTTGCAGTTCATATTTTATTCAAAATCCATGCATGAAAGTCTTTGTTTGAAGGTATTATTTATAAAATTATATATATAATTTTAAAAATGAAATAAAATAAACAAACAGTACAGACACTGGTATCATAGGGTTCAAGTGCTGCTCCAGTTCCTTTGGCCACGCCACCAAATCAAGTTTAGTGTCATACGTAAATGAGTATATTACAGCCACTACTGACCAGAAAATTTTGGCTATCAAAGTGGCACTAATCCTTCAAAAGGAAAAATTAACTGCAAGATATACGCTTCCAGTTTTATGACATCTCAGAATCTAGCACCAAAGTGCCCTGAATGTCTTCCCCCCCACCCCCTGCCACATAATTGGCATTGTGTTCCATACCTTCAGAAAAGGAGAAACGAGATGAATAGTAAAAATAATTCAGTAAACTACAGACAGAGGCTGGGCTTGGGCTTATTATTGCTGGTACTGTGACAGTTTAGAGGCAAAGTCAGAGAGGCCTTCCAACCTAAATAACCAATCAGGAAGCAGCAGCCACTGACACTGCCTGCATATTCAGTCTCTCTGAAGCCACAATCGCATGAGCTAGTGTGCCTGTTGTCATGGTGAAGACACAAATACTATTTCTCCACTTCCTCTTTCACCAGTTCAATCAAGGCAGGCACATCATGCCACGTAAACCTCAAAATGTGCTGAATGAGAGATTACCAGAAATTTTATTTGGACCAATGTGAACCAGTGGCATGGATAAGATTTGTCAGTATTAATGAGCTACTAAAAGGTTGCTTATTAACTACACAGCTGCCAAAGACCAGATCTAAGTTACGAGTCCAGCTAGCGTAAGGTCTGTCTCAGGAAAATTGGTAGAAATTTTTAAAGAAAAAATGATCAGCACATAGAAGAACAAAGCCTGCTGAGATAACTTGCTGCAAAGGGAAATCATGCCTTATGAATTTTGGGGAGGTCTTTGAGAAAGTGAGCAAGCATGTAGTGAATGATGATCCAGAAAGCATTATATAATTGGACTTCCACCAAAAGGCTTTTGGCAAGGTACCCGGCTAAAGACTCCTACTGGCATGACTGGAATGAAAAATCCTGTTTTAAGTATATGCGAATAGGGTGTAAAGTAACTAAAACTGCAAGGGAAAGGGATCTTGGGGTCATGTTGAATAGCTCATTGAAAATACTAACTCAGTATGCAGCTACAGTAAGAAAGGCGAACTCAATGCTGGGGATTATTAGGAAAGGGACTGGAAATAAAAATGCCATTATTATATATAATACTCATGTATAGATCCATGGGGCAGTCTCTTTTGGAATACTGCATGCAATTTTGGTTGCAAGCCAAAGAAGTCAACCAGGAAGGCTAAAGGGTTGGAGCATGTTTATTTGTCTATTTGATTTGACATCCCACCCTCCCTGGCCAGAGCCAGGCTCGAGGTGGCTAACATATGCATTAAAATCACAATATATATATAAATTTCCTAAACATAATTAAAACATTCAACATGTACTTTTTCCAGATGGCAGTAAATCAATATTGCCCATAAAACTCATATTAACATCTGGGGGAAAATAATCAGGGGATAGAATACGTTAACAAATCTTGTACAGCTTTAGCTGTAGGCCTGGTGGAACGGTTTGATTTTACCTGCTCTCTGGAACTTACTGATATTTTGGGAAGCTCTAATGTCTAAAGCCAAGGTATACCACCATGCAGTAGCTAGGGCTGAAGCCAGCCCCGTGTCTCAAGGGCCAGGGACCACTAATAGAGGTTATTGTTGGCGGACCAAAGGGTCGCCCATGGACAGTATGGGAAGAAGTAGTCCCAAAGACACGATGGTCCCAGATCCCTCAAGGCCTTAAAAGTTAACATCAAAACCTTGAAAAAGATCTGGAATTCAACTGGTAACCAGTGCAGGCAAAAGAGGGTAGGACTGATATGTTCCCTCACCAGCATTCCGGTGAGTACTCTCACCATTGTGATCTGGATCAACTGCAGTTTCCAGAGCCATCTCAAGGCCAGGCCAGTGCAGAGCGAGTTACAGTAATCTAGCTTGGAGGTGACTATTGCATGGATCACTGGGGCAAGGTCTAAGAAAGACAGACAACAGACAACTGTTTAGCGTGGCGGAGATGGAAGGAAGTCATGTTTGACTAGACCTCCATAGACAAGGACTCCAGGATCACCCCCAGCCGTTTTGCAAATGAGGCAGGTGTTAAAGCCTCACCTTTGGAACCCCTGTTCCGTCGCCCCTCATCCCTGCCCCAGGATCTCTGTCTTTGTTGAATTAAGTTTCAGCCTGCTCTGCTGTAGCCATCCTGCTATGGCTTCCAGACACTCCTCACAGACGTTGCTGTGAGGAAAGACTAAAAGATACTTGTATTTTTTTTAACTGAAAACTGCAGGGAACTTGATTAAGGTTTTTAAGATTATGCTTAAGACAGAGAATGTACAGGAAGAACTTTCTCTTCCTCTCTCAAAATTCTAGAACTTGAGAGCAGCCAATGTTGTACAGGAAATTAACAGAGATTACAAGTATGCATCACCCAAAGTGATAGATTTCGAGTAAGAGTAAGTATGATAATTTGATACAATGTGTACCTGTTAGTGTTTTCTCCATTTTGTGTATATCACATATTCTACATATTTTTTTAAAAAACTTCTTAAACTTCCAAAAGGATGATTTTTCCTATTGTTACCGCCCAAGAAAATGGCCAAGATATTTTCTTGAGTCAGGTTACATGACTACACTGGCTCCATGTCAGAACGCAGAGACCTGTGTGGCTCAGAAGCCTCCATAAGGCTTGCAAAGGACGTATATGTGGTTGTGCCAATGTTATATGGTTTCCCTCTTGCCTCTGCCCCTCTTTAAGGATGTAATAAAAGCCCCCTTTAGAGTTGAATTTATGATTTGCCCGCTGTTTAGGATTAGAGTTTGACTAGGTTCTCTAGTTGGTGTAAGGTTTTGTCATTGTTAATTTAGGAAAATTCTTGTGTGCTTATGCTGTATTGAAGACTTTCTAAAGTTTTCCCTAATGTTTAAGTTTAGAAATGTTATTTTGATATTTGTGTTTGTAAGTAAAAGCAGCAGCCTGTAGAAGCTGATATTAAGGGACAAGGAAGTTAGCCCTGGAATGCAGCTTAGACCAACACCCTGCCAACTCCTTAGCGAAGACAAAGACCCCCTTTGGTTTTGCAAATTAAATCTGATGACAGCACCCAGAGGTCCCAGCCGTTGGAGAACATGTCGGGACTACCATTGGACAGTTTGAACTCTCTTTTGTTGCAGGACTCAGGCGCGGGAGCCTCAGGTCATAACCGAAGGAAACAGCCAACTGATAACGTAGATAACTCGGTGCGGTAGCGAGCCCACCCAGATTCTCTGAATGGACCTTTTCCGCTCTCCTTTCAGCACCATTGCAAAGTCTCGCGGGAAGACGCTTGACAGTGGGATTTCGGGATCCCATTCACAAAAGTTGTAATTGTATCTTTCTTTTGTATTGCTGTTTCTTTATTGGTGTTCAGTCTTGCCCCCTTACCTGCCCCCTTTACCTGCCCCTTTGATGTTTGTGTATAAAAGTTCTTGTGCTTGGTTAGAAGAGCGCGATTCTCCTGCCCAAGCTGTGACCACTGCTTCCAAATAAAATACTTTGCCTTGAAGAAACACCAGCTTCCTGCGCCTCAATACATTGCTGAGCTGAAATCACTTATTGTTACCCGAGCAGCAGCGGTAACACTATCATACGTGTGTAAAATCCTGCAAAACCTCAACATGTACCAGCTTCTCTCTTTGGGAAGATTGGGCAATCAAATCTTGTGCTTTCCACAAAAAACAGAGTTCATTTTCCAGATGAATGTAAGGAACGGAAGAAGGAAAACCTTACTCTTGTAGAACACATGAAGGTCTGCACCATGGCACTCTCCTTGCTAGAGTAAACACTATTATGAACAGAACCTTAAAATCACTAGACCAAACGAGGTGGGTGGGGGAACTCAGTTTTTAAGAGAGCAGTGTCGCTACCCATCCTGCCAACCCTTGTGGTGATTTCCAGTGCAGTGCCTAGCTAAGATGCCATTCTCTGCACTGGCTCAGTGTCATTCCTAAGGACAAGATAACCTGTCTGGACAAGCCCTCACCAATATTAGCCTTGATGAATTAACCTGCCTCACCCTCTTCCTAAAGAGATTAAGGAAGATAATATTGGTGCTTAGGAAAGCTAGTACCCATCTCCAGCCTGGTCTACATGCTTCTGTGAACAAAGAACATGCAAATGTAACTTCATCAAGTTACTTCATCCTGCCAGAAATACTAATCTCGTTTTTCTAATCTCTGACAAATCTCTCCAAAAGATCACCTTCATTTACATCAGCTTTGTCTAGAAGTTGCAAGGGAGTCAGCTTCTCCCCGTCTCTGGGCACTTTGAAGCTCAGAACATTAAACCAAGTGTCCAGCCATTAACCTTATCTATCCAACACTTAACTGGAATGTCCAGCACTCAAGTTAAGTGTCCCTTTCTTGTGTTCCTTCCAGAATATGAGAGTCTTTGTCCTGGACTGATTAAGCTCTCTTAGCAAGGCTAAAGGGTAGATTTTCCCTATAAATTAGCCGTCCACCTTTCAGTCAGTGCCCAGTACTTCTGAGCCTGCCTTTGGTTCAGTTGTGCTGCAAGCCATCTGCTTTCTACCCCACTTCCTTGGATCGCAGTGAGGGTACTAGACTTTGCTTTTCTGGACCCCCTCTTCAGTAACAGGTAATTATAGCTGTGGAGAAATGGCTCCTTCCCCCCTCCCTTTTCTTTTTCCTCCTCTCCTTCTCCAACCAAGTACCATAGATTGGGAGGACTTAGAAATTCCAGATGGACATCAGGAAGTGCTACCTGACCTAGGGGGGAAAGATACCTTGACCCAGCCTGACCAGGTCAAAGGAGGGTGGGGTTTGGGATCTGATAAATTGCTGGGAGTGGAGGGGCAAGCTCTTCTCTCTTTCCTTCTCCTGGGAAGCAGACCTCTGGCCAGGGCTGTGAAGGCAGCAGTCATTTTTGGACCATGTGCTCATCCAGAGAGCTCACTCAGCCTGCCAGGTAATGAGAACTCTTTGAGAATTGCAACCTTCTAAGCTTTATGGGCCTACCCTATTTTCAACAACTGCTAGCTAGGGTGTGTTAAGAGATAGGGCAGGGGATTTGTGTTTATATCTCCTTTGCTTTGGAAACCCTTGCTCAATCTGGTGCTGTGCTAAAAGATACTTGTGGCTATTTTAATTTTAATAAATACTTTTAAATCTTAGATGTAGAGAACGGTTCTCTGCACCATGAATGCCCCACTGTCTTGCTTTTGCTGTCTAATTAGGAGAGGGCAGGAAGGCTGGCAGGGAGCAAAACAGCTTTTCCTCCAGCACCTCCAATCCGCCCTGTGGTACCCCAGGAGAGGGGAACCAAGGGAAACTCAGGCAGAGGCCTCACAGCTGGAAAGGAAGTTGGGGAGCCCTGACCTTCCCCAGCAGGCAATTCCTCTCGGTCAGGTGGTGGCAGCAGGTTACCCAGAGAGAAGAAAGCCCTCCCCAGGAAAAGTTGGCAACCCCTGGGAGAGGCTTGGGGCGTGGAATAGGGTCTGCCAGGCAAAGCAAGCCTGTTCCACCACAATTACCTTCCCCCCAAAATCCCTCACTTTTTCAAACTTCTCCCTTCAATACTATTTATATCCTAGGACGGTGTGAATTCTCTGCTGCTTTGATTTGTGTACATGTATTTATTATTTTACTTAATAAAACGTGTTCAACTTGTACAAAGTTCCCCTGTGGATTTCTTGTGGAACCCATCTCTGTAAAAGTTGGTAACAAAGATCAGAGAAACTTCCCACAGAGGTTCAAATACAGACTTAGAGCCAAACTAAACATGACTTCCAACATTTAAAATTGCTTCAAGTGCCCAATCCTGATTGGACCGAAGCATGGTGGACTAAGCTGCTCATTTCCTCCATCCACATATCCTCCAGTAGCTGTTTCAGTAATTAACACATTGCTGGGGGGAGGGGGGGACACAAGACTGCCACAATGTGGACTGGATCAGAACTGGTTCCATGCAGTATTTTAAAATGATAGCAGTTTCCTCATGGCAGCTATGAAGACACCATCATGTTTAGTTTGGACCTTAGTGAGAGTCTGTAGGACCATGTCAAGCCTCCAAGAAGGAAAATGATGCATTGCCAGAGGACAACACAGAACAGCTCCTCTGACTTCTTGACATGAAAATGTCTGGACAGATGCAATCCATCTGTAGAAAGATAGAAACAAGACTTGTCATGTGTCTGCACAAGGTGTCCAAACAGAGACTCTGCAAGTGTCAGTTTTGTAAAAAATGAGAATTTGTGGAAGAGTAGTTATTTGGCCTCTTTGTTGGTCACTCCATGTGTGAAACAGAATCAGTATAGTCTACCAGATTCTTAGTTTTCCATACGATATAGTTAGGAACAGGATTGTTCTACAAGAATACAACATGCATAATAAAGCTTAGAACAAGACAATGTTACTATGGTCTCTTTATCTTAACAGTATGAGAGCTTTTGTTTTATTGCAAAACATCTGAAGAATGATTAAGCAAAGGCAACATTACTATTTTAAGCTGAGGTTTTACTTGAGATTTATCAAAACACTCAGTATCATAAGACTTTTTCAGAACAGCCCCACAATGGTAAAACTCCAGTCCCCTTCCAACACAATTCTATCTGCACAGTCCACGCAAAATTATAGCTCATTCCAGGTGCAATTAACATGTCTGTTATGTTCTTTTAGAAGACAATTAAAATCAAAGTTCTCAATGAGAGTTAGCCAAATCCAGTCTATCAAGTTTTCTGGAATTCTGTTTTGCACTTCATGCTAGGTAGCACCTGCAGTTCGGTGGTGCAATTAAAAAAATGGAGAAGTGGAAGTTGGCGGACTGAAACATGCATCCAAAAAAAGTAACAAAAAAAGCCACAGCCTTTTAACAGTAGCAGAGCAGATCACCCAACCACCACCAGGGGCTCTCTCACTAAAAAAGGATGTGTCCATGTAGTAACCGTAACCTCAAAAAGCAGAGAGATAACCACTAACAGAGAATTCAGGAAGCAATTGGAAGTTGTGGAGTTGTTCATTGAAGAATTCAAGAGGAACTGAAGCTTTAATATTAAATTCAGTGATGCACATACTATAAATTTAGCAAGAGCCCTCTGGAGAGAGGGTTGTATATAAAACTTGAAGAAGAAGAAGAAGAAGAAGAAGAAGAAGAAGAAGAAGAAGAAGAAGAAGAAGAAGAAGAAGAAGAAGAAGAAGAAGAAGAAGAAGCAGCAGCAGCAGCAGCAGCAGCAGCAGCAGCAGCAGCAGCAGCAGCAGCAACCAAGCAATAAAAATTAAACACCCTGAATAAATTTAAGCAAAGTGAACAAAATTCTGTGAAATACTACAATAGGCTTTGATCTCTGCGAGGAGGGTATGTTGTGCACATTATTTTAAACAATGGGTGCTGCCTGGCAAGTCTGAGCAGTTCTTAAAGATGGGGGAATTGTGTTGTTATCAATGGTCAAGCTAACAATACTTCAGAATTCTAAGAATGTTTCAGATGACAAAAATTGGCTGCACTAAAAAAATGTTTAAGTGTTATAAATGTTCACAGTAACTGTGAACATTCTCTCCTTGCATTTGTTTTTAGTTTGTGAACCAGATGGGTTGTTTGCTCTTTATTGATTATGCACTGCTGCATTTTAATAAAAAAAATTTAATCTAATTTTTCATAATTAATTCCACAGTTTTTACTATTTTGTTTAATTCAATATTGTTCTGCTCACTGTAAGAAAGGCCATTAGGCTACTCAAAATACTAAACCCTGCTATCATTTCTCCCCGGCGTATGAAATTTCAACTACCATCAGTCACATTAAAAAAAAAAATCTAGCATGGATAATTGTACATTTGCTTGCTTGTTCAATCAAGATAGATGAGCAGCCTAGGTGTTGAATTCTGTATCAAATACCTCACTTTCAACTCTTGCAGAATATCAGCGTCCTTACAGTGCAGCATATATTTTTCAACTATGTGAAAAACCCAAAGAGAATTTCAAAAGAAAAGACACAACCAGGTGTGAAGAGTTGGTTTTTCATGTTCTATTGTATTGTCCCCTTTATAATACGCCTGGGAGTAAATATCTAGACCCCTTACTGATGGGTCTGGAAGAGGCTGCTGACAACCAAATAGTTAAATTTCTCTTGAATGGCAATTGTATTGAGGTTTTGGAGCCAGTAGCAAAAATTTTATGTCTTGTTATTGACAAATGTGTACAAATGGGTTTTTATTGTTATTATGCCAATAAAGGTGAATAAATGACTAGCTACTGACGAATGTTGGGTACTTCTACTGGGGCTATTCAGAACTAGTGCCTTGCTTTTGTGTTTATGAAGAAATACAAATAGAGTAAAACTGTATGCGAGCAATTCAAGATTCTGAATTCTTTGAAAGGCTATAATGTCGCTATACAGCTTTTTAAAAAGAGGTTTTCAAGGAAGTAGCCACCATTAGGTATGTGTATCCATTTGGGACAGAGCTACTCTGGAAGTTCTTGAACATCTTCAGATTAATTCCCATTGGGAACATGACAAAAAGTTGGCTGAATGCAGAAAGTTATTCATGATGATTCCCAGCATTTCTGAAGCACAGGAAAAAATCCCCATATTATTTTTGTTTAAAAATAATTATTTAACAAAAAATATTTATTTTTGTTTAAAAAGCTGAGAAGAATCTTATTCCTCATCTCTACTGGTTTTTGGAATGCTGCTATGTTATTCTTAGTTAAGTCGTGAATTTTAATTATTTATTGTGCACTATTGTTTTTAGTTGTTGTTCTGTTGTATACCGCCCAGAGCCCTTCGGGGGTGGGTGGTTTATTAAATCCAATTAATAACAACAACAACAACAACAACACTATGTACTGACTCAAGCTCTTAAAATATATTCCTTTCAAGAAAATTTATCTGTGTTGCATTGTTTATACACATGCAAATACACAAATATACCACACCCATTAAAAGTACTACAATGTGCATCTCAGCAACTTTAAAATGCAAAACTTACAGCAGGGAAATCAGTAAGTCACGGTGTTCTCTCACACAAGTAGGTGGTATGTCTCTTTAAGATTACAACCTTTTGGAGAACTGTAGTCTTAACTAGATATAACAGATCTATTCACAGATCTTCTGTTTTTTTAACTGCATATAGCAGTGATAGGGCAACCAGATTCAGATCAAAACCACAGTGTGGGAGGTGGCATTTAATTCTCCCCCATCGAGAATATTTTTGAAATCTCAGTTCTCAACTCTCCCCAAATTACTATTCACTCCATGAAAAAACTCATTTAGCACAAATATCAGCCATGGTGATAGTGTGAATTATGAGGGGGGGGGGGGGCTGAAATTGCTGTTGTAAGGATGAGCTGTTTGGCCAGAGCTTCTGGATTTTAAAAACAATTTGAAACTTTAAAATCAGGCCTGTTTATCAATCTCTAATCATCATTTCCATTTAAACCCTTGGACTCAATTCCTAGATATGTGCACTAGGAGGCAGAAGTGTGAGAGTAAAATATTTTGAACACTTGGCCAACAGAACCATCACTTCAGAAATCACTGTTGTTTCAAACTTGCTCATAGCACTAAACAGTTTTCTTCAAGCAAGCCTTTATTTGAGGTGAGGATACCACAGTTGTAAGTGAACTGAAAGAGGGTGTCTCGTCAAAGAAGATAAAAAGTTGAAGGAGTACTCAACTTTCAAATCACAGTGGGAGGATCAACCAATCCATCAAGAATGCTCTCTTCAAAAGTCAGAAAGGATTTGTTGTCTTGCGGTATTGGTATTTGTCATCAGATGTTCCTATCACAGTAACTCAGTAGTTTTTTAAATCCTCTACTGATACACAGCACTTATCTTACTACCGTGTCACACACAGAACTCCTGCACATTGGAGAAAATTTATAGTTTGCCTCATGACATGGACTTTACATTAAGTCACATGAAGCAAGACTGTGCTTGAAGCTGCATGCTGCAAGGAAGGTTGGTGGTGATAAGCAATCGGACTTTCAGGGAACCTTGGCTGCAATTACTGCTAGCCTTTTCCTACAACACAAAACGAAAACCAGTGCCCCAAACTTGGGACAAAAGGTCAAGTGAGAATGATTAGTTGCCCTCCAAGCAAATAAAAGTAGTTCTCCGCCTCTAGATCAAAATTTATGCCATCGCTCTCCTTCTCTGTAAAGCAATAGCTTCTCTCTCTTTTGGGCAAAGGAGGCTCACACAAGCATGGATGGAAAATCTCCCATCTTGACAGCACATGTGCTGAAATGGGAAAGCACCAGCACCTTTTCCCATCAACCTCGACTCCTCTTTCACATGCACGCATCCTTCCATGGCAGGACAGCAGCATGCTATTGACTCTTTCCCCCTGCATCAAAGCTGCTATTTGCCTTTTCCACAGAACAACTATTCATTTTCCCTTGCAGGGTGACTTACAGTTCTGGGTGGTATAGCCCAACTTAGAGTTATCAACCAATATAAAACTTCGTTCATTAAGCAGACAGCAAAAGATTCAATTATATTTTTGTATTAGCAAACACAAGTGTATGAGGTATGCAACATATTGTATTACAATAAAATTTACTACGTGCTAAAAAGCTGTTTGCAACATTTCTTATTACAGCAATATACCAGGATAAAAGTACACTGAAGTAAACAAATGTGCCCTAATTAATATTTCCCCTAATTAATACTTCACCAGTTGGTAAATAGATTCTTAGGAAATGAACACTTAAATGGACTAGTCCACCAATTAAAGCCTGAAGCCTAATTCCAACAACATCTTGTCTGCAATTCTACAGAGCATTATCTTCAGGCTGTTTTTCTATTGGTAATTAGTCTTGCAGCTACATCAAAGCTATAAGACTAATTTTCTGCATCAGTTCATGATTTGAAGGGAACAACAATGCCAAGACAACTAAAAAAAAATTAAAAGGCCCCCCCCCCCCGCCCCCCAACATTACTGAATAGAAATTTGGCTCCAAATGACTCAAGTCTATCCACATTCTCTTTTGGCTCCAAATGACTCAAGTCTAAAGGCTTATCCACATTCTCTTTTCCCTCGACTCCAAGTTCCTGTTCCATCTGTGGGTTTTTTAAATTTCTGCATGTCTTCTGCTCCCTCTAATAGTCGATTCAATATCACACTCAATTTGATCAAGAGTGAAAAGCTGCTGCTGCTTCAATCAGCAAGGAGGTAAACTAGATTTAATCTTCTGCTATATCAAATGGACCACTAGAGTGAGTAAAACACATATGGAATACCAAAGAACCCAGAACTTCAGGATAAGGGAGAAGAGAATGTGGAAAAGGCCCTTAGAGGAGATTCTCATGTAAAACAAACTATGGCTGCTGTTTGGAGAATGCCCCAGGAACACTCGGCTTTGGGTGCTTGGTTTTCTGTTAAGACACCTAAGCCTAATTTAGAATTTCTTGAAAGGAATACCTATAGTAGTAGGGAGAATTTTATATCTCCAGATAGGACTACTCCTATCAGTCCTGCCAGCATGGCCAATTGGCCATGCTGGCAAGGGCTGATGGGAATTGTAGTCCATAACATCTGGAGTGCCAAAGGTTCACCACCACTGGTCTATGGGAATGGTCTACTTGCACCCATAGATGACCACAATACAGCTCAATAGAGCCCATCTCATTACCAGCTTCATGACAGCAAATGTCATTAAAGAGTATGTATTTTCCATGTTATCCCTATAAGCCTTCTTCTCCATACCCCATAGATTACTTATGCTTAAGTCTCAGTACACTGCTTGCATATGAACTCAAATGTGAGCACTTGAGAGGACAGCTTGATTGAGCCACATTGAGAAACTCGATTTGCAAGTACTGCACTTACAATGAAAATGTATTAGGTCATTTTCAGAAGACATTCATGTTCAAGTTTGTACGGCAAATGTAGGTAAAATAACAGCTCTTGTAATAAAAAGAGAATTGTCTATTAATTTCTAAGAACTAAACTCAAATATTTTTCAAGTCAATCAAATAAGAACATAATCCAACTAATGAAAGTTTCCAGCACTAACGGGGGAAGCTTATAAATGTTTATTAGGAAGACAGACTCCCCAAACCTGACCGTATTCAATGGGGTTGGCTCCCAGAAAAGTGTACAAGGGAGTACAATCTAAGTCAATTAACAAACAGGGGGTGATGGGAACTGTAGTCCATAACATCTGGAGGGCCGCAAGTTTGACACCTATGGACAAACCAGCATAGACGTATAGTTTATCAAGCACATAACTCAAAGCTTAATGTGAAAAACATCAGTAAACTTCAATATAGCCCCTTTTGGCTATCAGTGACTATCCATTTTTACAGAAGTGCAGTGTTCAATAATGCCTCACTTTACATGGTCCAATTTCCTTTTGTATTTGATACTCCTCCCCTGTCTTATCTGAATATAAATGGCAAGCTTTCAGGCAGAAGCCTGACTGTTAACTTCCTGAAACCTTTAGCGTGTTTTAGAAACCATGAACAATGAAAGATGTACTTACTATGCTGTTCATTTCCGATGAGTCATAACTTCCACATGGATGGACACTTCCAATGGGCTCCAGTCCTTCTTCATCCCACATATAGGTTCCATCAGAGCTGTCAGATGGAGAAAGCTCAAAGGAGGAGCCAGCTCTGTAGTCCACATCAGAGGAGATCACGTTGCTCCCAGAAGGCTGCTTTGCATTTTCACTCTTGTCATCGACTCCTTAACCACAAAAAAGTTAAAATCATACTTTCACTGTACACGCATACAACATGAAAGGTAAAGGTAGTCCTCCAAGCACCAGGTCATTACTGATCCACAGGGTGGCATCACATCACAATGTTTACTAGGCAGACAATGTTTACAGGGTGATTTATCATTGCTTTCTCCAGTCATTTACACTTTACCCCCAGCAAGTTGGGTACTCGTTTTTCTGACCTCGAAAGGACAGAAGGGCTTAGCCAACCTTGAACCGGCCACTTGAAACTGACGTCCGTCAGAATCATACTCAGGTAATTAGCAGACCTTTGACTACAGTACTGCAGTTGACCATTCTGCAAACAGGTCCTTTTAAAAATGTTACTTCTAAAAGCAAAATCTTATGCAAACGATGAAATAACTGCCTGAAACAGGTGAACTGTGAGGTGACCCTGCAATCTAATGACAACCTTTAGGAACAGAAAGATAATAGCATTTTGTAGCTAAATGGCATGCCCAATATAACTTCTAAATTGCACTGCTGCCCCGCCGGGCCTTAGGATCGGGCGCCACACTTTTATAATGAACTTTTATAATGTTGTCTGATGCTGCTAGGTTTTAAGAAATTTGTAAATTGTTTTCATTTACCTAACGTATTTTATGGTGTGTAATATAATGGCCTACTGTATGTAATATTGTTTTGGCCTTCTGTACACCGCCCAGAGCCCTTCGGGGGTGGGCGGTTTAAAATCCAATATACAAAAATAAATAAATAAATAATCTGTTAACACTGATGACAACTGGGTCAAGTCAACTGGAACACTGGATGTACCGTGAAGGTTCTTCATAGTTGAAGATGAGGACGATTTGATAATTAGATACCGTCCTACCCACAATCTCTAGAGACAGGAAACAGGTTGCTCCTTTCTTCTCCAGTGGGGATAGAGTGCCCACCATCCTCACTTCAGCAACTTGCTTCACTAATGTAACTCAACACAGTTTGCCTTATCTAAAATGAACTGTAACTGTGGGAGACAGTAGTCACAAACAAAATATTGCACATGTAAGATAACAGAAGGTAGAAAAGAGACCTCAACAGTCAAGAATTATAAAGTGGAACATGAGAAACCTGAAACCGCCCCCCCCCCCGCACAGAGAACCAAATTCTTTGAAGAACCACCCCCTCCAAAAAAGAAGTAGAGGCTCATTCCGCACATGCAGAATAATGCACTTTCAAACTGCTTTCAGTGCTCTTTGAAGCTGTGCGGAATGGCAAAATCCACTTGCAAACAGTTGTGAAAGTGGTTTGAAAACACATTATTTTACGTGTGCGGAAGGGGCCCCAGAGTGGGTCAAGAGGGTTCTCCTCTTCAAATAAAAAGAAGCTTCACACTAAGTCCAACATTTCATTTTCACTTGAAAAGGAGGACACATGACAACTAGGATGTTACTGTGAGGTACTCCCAGGACTATGGAGGGAAAAAGAATACCAACCAGTCAGAAAAGGAGAGTAATCAAGCCAGTTGCTGAAGAATCCATTGCCTAAATGCTGCATCAGCCAGGGCAACAGAATATATTTTATAATGTCTGATGACCATGGAAGCCAATATCTACATAGCAGATTTAAATATCTCAGAGACTGGAGCAGTGGAGTTGAAAGGTGCCCTACTGACTGACTGAGCTGTGATGCTCACTGATGCTTGAAGACCTTGAAAAGAGTACACCAGAGTGTGCACTCAACCCACCTGCTTAGGCTTAACTTCTTACACCTCACTAATGGAAGGTACACCACAAATTGGCTGAAGATCTAGAGATTCTAAGCAGTTTGCACAGCCAAAGGCCTGACACTCTGACCATGAGAGATGTAGCCACAAAAGCTTCAATTGGCAAAGCTAAGAATTCATGGGGCTGGTATAGCTATTGTGGGCACTAGTGTCCCAAAGGTATCTTTCTTTTTCCATATGGAGGTACACTCCCATAGTCAGGCTAACCGCAGCAGGATCCACCACTGGATTTTTTAGTAGTCTAGTAATCTTAGGAGGAAATATTTTCAGAATGCCCAGCATGAAACCTCTGCAACAATGGGTGGCCCATTCTTTCTTCCTTCTTCCACAGCAAAGAACCAGAAAAATGGGGAAAAATCCCTGGAGTTTGACAACACTTCCAGATTCCTTCCCTTCATATGATTCTTCCTGATTTGCAACCTGTGGCTGCTCTGCTTTGGGAGCTGAGAGCTTCACAAAGGAGTGAGAGGAGTTCATCCGAGGGGAAAAAAAGTCATTTGGTGCACTGAGCAGAGGGAGGGACTCTTTGTCCTCAGATGATTCCCCTCTTCCCTGGCCTAGTTATGGTCACAGTTGGATTAATAAGTTACAGAACATTCCTTGTGGGGTCTGAAAGAAAAAAAGGATGCGGCTACTCGTGGCAAGACTGCTGTGCCTTTCATGGCTGCCTTGGTAAGCCAGGCTTCCTACTGTATGGTGCCCCACTGGCAAGAATGCCACTTCCAGGCAGCAAGAAAGGGAGATGGAGTCCATCTGGAACCCTTCAGGGGAAGTTTCCTCTGTCTGCAACCCCAGTGGGCATTAACAAATTGCTCCATCCAGGACTGGAGTTCAATGGGGACTGATGCCTTCTACACACACACCCTCCCTCCAGTTAAGAAACACTGCAGGGAGATTGCACCTGCTGCCTACTCACATTTTACTTCTTTTCCAATGTTAGCCCAACAGAGTCCCCAGGCCATTTACAGGGGCCTCCAGTGTGCATTTAGTTTTCCCTCTAAAGTGCAAATGGCTGCCACCATCTGTTTCTGAATTGCAGGGCTCAATGGTCGCAGCAGTGGCATAGGAGGTTAAGAGCTCATGTATCTAATCTGGAGGAACTGGGTTTGATTCCCAGCTCTTCCGCCTGAGCTATGAAGGCTTATCGGGGGAATTCAGATTAGCCTGTGCACTCCCACACACGCCAGCTGGGTGACCTTGGGCTAGTCACAGCTTCTCGGAGCTCTCTCAGCCCCACCTACCACACAGGGTGTTTGTTGTGAGGGGGGGAGGGCAAGGAGATTGTAAGCCCCTTTGAGTCTCCTGCAGGAGAGAAAGGGGGGATATAAATCTAAACTCTTCTTCTTCTCTTGTTCAGCTGCTACTGAAGAGCAGGATGAGGTCTGAGCTTGGCCCTTTTGCCTCACTACCAGAGGCCTGCCTCCCTTTCTCCCTCAGAACGCACAACAGTGTCTAATGGAACAGGCAAAGAAGCCACTGAGGCCATTGGAGAAGTTGAACAGAGAGCTTGGAGAATTGAAAAGTCAACACAGCAGAAAAGAAGCAAACTTTCTTCCTCTATCCCTGTCTTTTTTGAAGAGCCCAGAACCAGATCCAGTAAGTAAAGGCACGTGAAGAAACAATTTAAGAGTTCAGTGATGAACAGTTGAACTCTTTCCATGCCCTACTCTTAGGAGAAGGCGGGAAATAACTGAAAATGGTGGGCACTCTCTCCCCAACAAAGACAGAAGGAACAACCCATTCCCTGCCTCCAGGGTATGTGAGAAGAAGAGCATTCTCCTCTCTTCAAGAGAAAATGGGTTTAACTCCCCTGCCAAATTAAACGGGACTTCAATGTGTTTAGCTCTGGCTAGATCTATATGATTATTTAACACTAATACATGTTTTCTGTAGTGTGACTGGTTTGAGAATCTGACCTCCAAGCTGCCAGGCTTATAAACAGAAACAGGAGAAAATGAAACCACAGAACAGGCAATTGCTTTAGCGATTATTTGGACTGAGGATGAACGCATGTTGCATTACCTGGGGTTCTCTGTCACAATTATGTAGATCTAGGTTCTGTGGTACCATTGCCTTTAAAATGGTTGCTACTACTTTATTTTAACTGCAGACATTAAGATACGCTACAGCACATGAAAGTATAGGGAATATTTGCTTGTGACATCAAACTGATTTGTCATCTAACTATATACCAAGCATTTTTTAAAATCTCAAAACCCTTATGCTTTGGGAAGAACCAAAAAGTGTTGGTTTATGAGGGCTTCATGCTGCATATGCAGAGTTCTGCATCTATGCTGCAAGATCCATTATTACCATATTTACCTGAAAAGAAAGATTCTGAACATGATCCCCCCCAAAAAAGTTACAAGCTTTTAAAAAATGTACATAAATATAACTTGCATTTTTCTTGACAGCACAAATAGGGGAAAAAATTAGTCTTCTTTTCTAGTAACTATGACTAGAAGACAGATGACTACCAACTCACTATAAAAGCTGGTTGTCTTGTGTTTAAAAAAATCACACTTACCAGACACATGAATACCCAACCATTCATCAGAATAACAACTGGGTATTTCATTTTCCTTAAGAGACAGGAGTTGATCTAACGGTATTTCATTTCCACACTCCAACTCTTGAACAGACGCTTCCTCTTCCTGAATTCTTAACGTTCTTCTTCGATATTCTAGATCTACAAAATCATCACTAAAGTCTTCGCTCAGATCATTCTTCTCAGAAGATGACAAAGAAGATACGGATATTTCATCTACATCACCATCTGTGAAAACAACTTTACTGCCATCTTCTACCAAATTACATCCAGCTTCACTAACTTCTGGTCTTGCAGTGCTTTGTGTACTTTTTGCATCAGCACCTCCATGAATATCTACTGAAATTGAAGAGTTCTCTTTTTCGGTATCATTATTTGTGCTGCCATCCACTGGAATCCTTCTCCCCAAATGTTGGTTGCTAGGTCTTAATAAAGAAGGTCGGCCTGTTCTAAATCTTAAAGATGGTGCATCCCCAGAGCCGTTTAACAGTGGGGGTTTCTTCAATCCTGAAGTTCCTAAAGTAGTATAAGACCTAGGAAACCGACACCTTAGGGGCTCATTGCAATTGGGTGTCTCTAGTTGTCGAGCATTTCTTGATAACAGATTTGACCTCTGAGATGTTCTAATAGCTAGATGTTGATTTTGATAAGGCCTTGTAAGATCCACAGCTCTATTAAAAGAATGTGACCTGGTTAAAGATGCAGGGGGCAAGAGGCTGTTTTGAATGGAATGAGAAAAGCTTTGTGATCTAACCATTTTTTCACAGGAAGATTTAACATTGTCTGTTGACATTGATAGATTCTCTCCTGACCTGCTTCTTGTGGCAGAGGAATTACCTTTATTCCTCTGAAAGCCTATGGTTGACTGGGTCCCACAAACCCCATTCAAGTGTGACTTCGGAGCATTTAGTCCAGAATACGAAGTCCTGCCTAACAACAAACTTTTGGTGAATTTAGCTGAACAAGGCAGCCCAGACACAGACTTTTGGCTTAATTCTTCTGCAGAAGACACAAACATGTTGCTTTGTTTTCCAGTTTGTGAAGATGTGCTGTGTGACCCTATCCTGGGCACTTCTTTATTAACTGCTCCCTGGGACTGGGGGCACTTTTCTGAATCAGTCAGTCTTTCATTGGAATTGTGGCTGGAGCTAGATTCACTGCTGATTGGGTCACCCAGCTGGTACTTATTTGATTTTCTCCAGTTAAAGGAAAAGGAAGACAGATGAAGAGCGCCATTGTGCTTGCTGAAATTTTTCTCAATGCTCTGTGTATTCCCTGATAAATTAAGAGCTGTCCCATTCGGAACGGTCTGTAGGATACTTCCAACAGGTTTTGTTCCATACTTTGGTAACCTGGAAACCAAGGATGTCCTGACAGGGTTTTTTTCTTCCATGAGCTATAGTCCTTCCATGAGAACTGGTCCTTGAATAGTGCTATAATCTAAAAATAGGGAGACAAAAATAATACAAATCACTTTAAGGATATCTGTACAATACTGCAATCTGTCAAACAGCAATCTAAGCAACTGGAATATATCCGTGCTTCATACATAGGCAATTCTTTCATGAAGAGACCAAGTAAACCTGTCAAATACAACAATTTTGAAATTGTATGACTAAGGGAAAAATATGGAGTTGGATCAAGATTTTAATAAATTAGCTCATGAACACTTGTGGCAATTAGACTGTCAAGGTGTCGGTCTGAGCTAAACTGAGTCAGAGTGTGTAGAAACACTGACTAGAAAAGGAGGCAAAGCCTATGATGGTCTCAGAGATACAAAGGAGAGAGTGAACTGATGCAAAGTGAAAGTCTCCTCAGCAGAAGTTGTTGCCCCAGTTCATTTTATCTAAATTATTTCTTGAAATGTTGAAGCTAAAGAACATATATCACTAACATTTTATAAGTGTAACCTGGAATCCCACACTGGCAATTTCCTCAAGACCATGTAGCCCTTCGAAACTGTTTTAAAGCTCGGCCACGCTATTTCAGGAGATATTATAAAACAGTTTGCTATTAAATTCCTGGTGGCAGCGAAATTTGAACTTTTTTTGCATCTATTAGATATATTTACAAAGAAAGAAGAGCGGGCATCACACTTGCTTTAGCAAATATACATAAACAGGCTTAAAAAAATAAACCACACACAGTGTCTTTGGTTGGACCTAGATCTCCAGACTGTATCTGGACTCTTTGGGCTACACTAAGCAACCCTGTCAACAGCAACACTGAGCAAGCCACGAGTCACGCTAAAATTCTACTTGCTTATTCCTTGCCTAGAGTTTTCACTGATCAGAAACAACTGCTACCTTTAGAAGACTCACAGAATTTCCTCCAGCCCCACAGCATCTGCTACAATTTATCCACTCAGTACTTCAGAGATATTAACAACTACTGGCATGAAAAACAGCAACACTTCCTCTAAGTGAAAGCCAACACTCTAAGCGGCATCAGCTGCTTCTTTCTGAAGGCAGAAGCTATTCCTGCATACATATATTAAGACAAATCTGAAGAGCAAATTGACAACCTTTTGGAATGACTTGACAGTATTGCTGTAAAACTAGAATGTCAGATTCTTAACAGAGACCCAACCTATTTGACCATGTGGGCTGATGCCCTGCCAATTCACACGTACCAAACATGGAATTCATTTTTATCTCTGCAATAGGGCAGCATGACTGAGGCTCACTAATAATGTTTTAGCATTTTTCTAGAGAGAGTATGAGAAGGACACATACATAACTTAGTTCACAGATTTCTGTAATTTCTGTATACAAACACACTCACTGTGCTTGCAGTTTTGAGTACATTATGAAAAGTAAAACAAATACTGCTTTGGGGTATCTACTGTGACTGAGTCTAACACAGCATCATTCATATAGCATGGAGAAGCTTTGAAGCTGGATAGTCATAGTAAGGATTGCGGCAAAATTCAGAATGCTGAAGCTACCAAAAAGCCACAGTTATCAGATGCAACTACTTCCTACAGCAAGTTGTTCCTTCCGATGCCACAAATAGCAAGCAATTTTAAAGCTAGAAATGGGTTATCTAAAATCCAACAAATCCTTATCTACTCTGATCCCAAGGGTTTGTGGGGAGTTAAGGAAAAGGGGGAAAAGTAATTTGTTAAGGAAAAGGAAAAAAATCTACAGAAAGCCAGGAATAAGGTACCTTGCTCCACTGACATTAATGTGATTTGAAAAGAAGACATATATCATAAATATTACAGACTGATATAAGAAGGGCTTACAGTAACATTCTAGACAATTGAACAGTCAAATCAATCTCCAGTTAAAGTACTCTGGTTTCATGCTATAGTAATGACCTACATTCTTTAATGTGAAATGTAGGTCACATGAAACAAAGTTATAGTTTTATGACAGCCTTGACAATAACTATTCACCCCCTCCTGATCCATTCTGAAGGTAGCAGTACCGTTCTCTATACCCATACTTCCAGCAGCTCCTTTTCCTTGTGAAATAATGTCAGACATATTTCAAGCAAAGCTACAGGAAGAAATTTGTACAGAGAATCTCCAGAACAGAATTCCACTATGGCAATGTCACCCAAGACTGTTCCCCTTCCAGCTACAACCAGGAATCCTTTTACAAGACAGAACAAGACCCATACAGCCATTGCAGCACAGTATTGCCTTAACACGGAGCAACATATGGGGAGGGGGATTATGGTAGCTGTTTTCCAACAGTAGGGACTTGTCTGGCAATGGTTTTAACTGCTGTTATGGAAGTCCAGAAAATAAATTATTTAATTTACTCATTTTATTTACACACTACATTTCTCCCCAGTGGCTTATTGTTCCCCTCTCCTCCATTTTGCCCTCTCAAGAACACTGTGAAGAAGTCAAAGGTTTGCACAGCCGGATTCAACTGGTTGTTGTGGGTTTTCCAGGCTGTGTGGCCGTGGTCTGATAGATCTACCAGACCACGGCCACACAGCCCAGAAAACCACAACAACCAATTGTGAGGAAGGTTAGGCTGCGAGTGTTTGTCTGGCCAAAGATCACCCAGCAAGCTTCCATGGCAGAGCGGGGATTTGAACCTGGGTCTCCCAGATGTTAGTCCCAGATGTTAGTCCAATCACTACAACCACACTGGTTCTTGCGGAAGGGGTACAGCTCATTCAATTCCAAACCATCCACCCTCATGTTCTTTCTTAGAAGCACTGGAAATTTGGTGGAACACTTGAAGAGACATTTGAACATATTTTTTGTTTGGAATCACCAACATACTTTCCAAGATAGAGTTTCCAAGATAGAGTTTCATTCATTCAAGAACTGGGTGGGATAAGATCTTTTTTTCCCTCGGTAACAACCTGCCACACTGGATAACTCCTGTGTGTACTGTATACATATCCAATACATGTTCAAGGACACATTTGATTAAATGTGGCTGATATAAATATGACACTGTGCAAAACACAATCCTGAATGAGCCAATGTTTTCAATACCCAGATCTGAAGATAATCCTTACAGCTGTGACTGAATGAAGACTGTCGTGAATCCAAACAATAAACTTCCTTTTATCTACTTAAAAAAAAGGTTTCTATTTTCAGTGTTTATGACAATGACATACTTCAATTTAAGTGCCTAAGTACCACAGATTATAGGGAGTTTATAGCTCCCTCCCTCTCCAACATAATATACTTGCAAGTGGTTCGATCTCTCTTGCTCCATTTTATCTACATTGTAAGGTAGGTCAGCCTGGAAGACAGCAGCTTGCCCGGGTTACCCCAGAGCATTTCATAGCCACAAAGGGATATGAACTTGTATGTCCCTTTTCCTAGCCCAACTCTATCCTATGCTACACTGCTCATGTAGACATGTGTTTGCAGAGGCAAGGGGTGTGTACCACTTTTTCCCAGTATTTTACAAGTTCAGCTTTAAAACCACAGACATTTTTGAAAAGTCAGAACCCTACACCAGCTTTTTTTAAAAAAGGTCTTTTAAAGGTGAATCCAAACAATTCCCAGTGGGCTTCACAAGTGGAAGGGAGAGAGGACCAAAGGCTTCAAAAGCTCTAGGCACTGGCTGTTTGGCTGTGGCTAGATAGGCAGGGGGTTTTTTTGGGGGGGGGGGGAGACAGAAATATATCTGGGGGGTTGGGTCAGTATCCCTTCACTTGGGCAGTTTTTTGCTATTCTAAGATTACACATTCAATACACCATCATGTCATGCTGTGATCACAGAAATCATTTTTTTTGCTTTTCATTTTTTTCTACTTCAATTCTGAGAGGCACAGTTACAAAAGCATAGTCACTACCAAGTGTTCAGTAGTTTGCAGTGAGGTTTTGCACTGGGATTTTCTCATCAATACCGAACAAATTAAAAAGTTAGCCATGGTTAACCAACCACCAAGAAGCTTAGCTTCTGGGTTCATTTTCTGTCTTATCTCCCAGTTTAATTTCGTTACTGGACTCACCTGGGCAATAACGTAAGCTCTTGGATTACAGGGACTGTTCTGAACTATTTTTGGCCTTGCTTTAGACCAATGGGGCCCTAATTCCTACCTGGTTATACAACATACGCTAACAATAAAGCAGATGAACTGAAATGATCCATATTAATATTATTACACAGAGAAACCAATATTGATTCAAGTTTCAGATAGTTTGGGATTTGCTGGTTCAATACCATCTTAACATCACACCATACTCTAAGGGTTACCTGGTGCTAAACTAAATTACACATACCGTACAAAAGACAAACACAGCAATTAAAACACTGAGGGATCACTGAGGGAATGCCAAATAAAACAAAGGAGTCTTTGCCCATTGATGGCAGATGGCAACAGAAGGGGGAAACCAAGGCTCCCTGAGGAGAGTTCCAGAGTTTTGGTGCCACAACTGAGAAGGCCCTCTCCCAGGTTGCTATCTGCCTAATCGCAGAAGGTCAGTGGACCCAAAGCAGGGCTAAAGAAGATGTCCATAGTGGATGGACAAGTTTGTAAGAGAGTAGGTGGAATACTCAGTATGTTTAAAGAGTCAAGGACTCAGGGTAACTGTGGGGCCAGATCCGCGTCTCTGGTCCTACACAGCTGAGTTAGTTTAAGAAAAACTTAGAATTAGCAAACACCCAAGAAACAGTTTTGAAACAGAAGATAAGTTTACTGGACAGCATAAGAATCTGGCCAGGGTGTCCTCTTAAGGTCAAGAGGCACACCCTTGATACAAAGGGACCAATTTTTATAGACACAAAAAATACAAACGTCACACAATCATCATAGTTCATACCTCTTTCACGTGATACAAGCATGTTCAAACCCCATTGGTCAGATCTGTCTTTGGTCACAGTAAGACAGCCCCTTATTCTACGTCAAATGCTACATGCTGTTAGTGCGTGCTGTCTCTCTGTGCATATACAAAGGGCAGCAATAAAAACTAGTTTTGTTGCCCTCTGCAACTTGTTATTCTTGGTTAATTCCTGAGAGAGCTTGGTGCGGCTCTAGGGCAGGGGTAGGCTTAACATACTCCTTTTAGATCATAAACCTTTCTTTACCAGCATGAACAAGTTGTAAAACATGATTCTAACAATTATACAATGATTCTAAGACAATAGGAAGACAGTAAAATACTAATACATGTGAATCACTTCTATTTATCCTTTCTGTGTTCATTCAACATAAATAGAAAAACACTTTTTTCCTTATTTCTTAATTAATCACTACTTGATTTAACTATCCCGTATTATTGGTCCCTACCCACAAAAGCAAGGGCACAAGGACCTATATGGCTTCTGTCATATAGTAACCTGTAGTTACAAGATCTAAAGATGTTATCTGTAGTTGCCTGCATCTTCACTAGCAAGCTGGTAATATGCAGGCTTGCTGGTCACTCAAGACAGATACATTTTGACTAATCAACCTTTTGGTCTGTGCACTTGATTAAATACAAATTTTATACATTCTGGCCCATCTCCACAGTAACTAATAAAGGCATCCAAAAATAACACAACTAAACTAAAAAAACACTATATCAAAGTGTTCATCACAGATCTCTGCCTTGTGTAACGGTACAAAAACTAAAAGAGTTGATCTGTTTCTGACATATTCTGGAGCAGATGTAAAATTTCTGGAAACTGAAGAAGAAAACTTTTTCTCCTGTTAAAAATGGAAATTCTAGGGAAAACTAAAATATGTAATACTCACCCTTCAATTGAACAAATGTCTTTTAACAATTTAACATGACTCATCATTCACAAGTTAGCATATAAAACTGTGCTATTTAGAACACTTATGGAATTTAAAAGTATAAATGCCTTCATTTTCTAAAAGCAACACTGCAAGTCTACCCAGTATTTCATAGCTGCAAAGTGCTACACCTCATACTACTATAGTATATGTATCTTATTTTCGATCATCTGAGAGATGGGCGGTGAGGGGGGAGAGATGTTGAAAGGAGAAAACAAATTCTGTAGCAAGCGAAAGGATGTATTTGGACAGAAACACTTGCTCAAAGTCACATTAAGGAGGACCACCAGCATATTACACAATATTAAGTTAACCTTTATAATTTTCTACTTCATTTATATCCAACTTTTCTTCCCCAATTGGGAGCCAGAGCAGCTTATATTACGATCCTCTACTCTATTTTATTCTCTCAACAACCCTGCGTGCTAAAGTTAGGCTGAACTCAGAGCGAAGATTAAAACCTGGTTTTAAAACCAGACTCCAGTCCAACACATGAGGCCATTCTGGTTCTATAAACTTAATAACACTGAACATACTGGATTATATCATAATGCATTATCATTAAACACACTGTGCATGTGTTAAGTGCCATCAAGTCACTTCTGATTCATGGTGACCCTATGAATCAATGTCTTTCATTAACAGCGTTGCACAGGTCTTGTAAACTGAGGGCTATGATTTGCTTTATAGAGTCAATCCATCTCATGTTGGTTCTTCCACTTTTCCTGCTGCTTTCAACTTCTCTTAGCATTATTGTCCTTTCCAGTAGCTCTTGTTTTGTTATAATGTGACCAAAGTACAATACCCTCATTTTAGTCATTTTAGCTTCTAAGGACAGTTGATTTGATCTAGAACCCATTTATTTGTTTGCCAGTAATTCATTCTTACATTGAAGATACCTTTCTAGCTCCTGCATGGCTGCTTGTTCCAGTCTCAATGTCCTTCTGACCTCTTGGTAGCAGCCTCCCTTTTGGTGGATGGTGGAGTCAAGGAATAGAAACTCTTGAACAACTATAATTTCCTCATTCTCCTCCTCAAAGTTGAGTAATTCTAATCCAGCTTTCCTTATCATATGTTTTGCATACAAACTGAAGAGACAGAGAGATACAATACATTCTTCCCTGACGCCTTTGCCAGCTGGTGTGCATTTTTTTTTAGTAAGCCAAGTTATAGCATTAGATATTTCAAGGTTTTTGTTCAAATAATTTAAACCGCAATTAATATCTTCTAATTAAATTATGTAAATAAAGAACTTTAAAATGTTATGTCTACAGAGCAGCAGTGGCGTAGTGGTTAAGAGCAAGGTGCATTCTGATCTGGAGGAACCGGGTTTGATTCCCCGCTCTGCCACTTGAGCTGTGGAGGCTTATCTGGGGAATTCAGATTAGCCTGTGCACTCCCACAGATGCCAGCTGGGTGACTTTGGGCTAGTCACAGCTTTTCGGAGCTCTCTCAGCCCCACCCACCTCACAGGGTGTTTGTTGTGAGGGGGGGAAGGGTAAGGAGATTGTAAGCCCCTTTGAGTCTCCTACAGGAGAGAAAGGGGGGATATAAATCCAAACTCCTCCTCCTCTTCTTCTACGACTACAATACAAGTAATATCTAACGCTAAACTTGGCTTACTTAAAATGCACACCATGAGCATTTATGTAAAACCTTGTCCTTCCTTTCACCCATTCCAAGAGGGGAGGTTTCGGGTTTGTTTTTTAGTGTTCCCAAGGTTTTCTGATTCATCCATAAGAAAAAAGGCAAAAGTTCGCAAACTTTTTTTGGAATGAATGAAAAGCTAGAATGAATGAAAAGCTCTTTAAGACAAGGTTTTTCTTACTCAAAAAACAAACCAAATCATGGGAATTTGTTTCAGTGCAGCCCCAAACTTCACAATTAGTTTTACATTAGAAAAACTGAGAACTATATCCAAAAATGGGAGCATCCCCCATTTCCCCCCACCCTTCACATCCCTATTTGAGTATGTCACTCCATAAAGTTGGGGCAATGGCTGAAAAAAAAAAGCTCCAGATCAAGGAGCAGCAGTTTTCATGAGTCATTGATCATTTAGAAGCTAAAGAGAGGGCACTGATCAGAATGGAGCTCCTACAGAGATTCCTATGATATGGAGAAACACCGATCTGTTATTAACTGAGATGTCTGCTATGAATCATCCACTATATCCAACTCAATTTTTAAAAAGTCCTTGAAAAACAGAATGAAACAACTGTCCCACCCCTGCCCCAGGCCTACAGAAGTGGGGGGAAATAAAGCATGTTAACCCCACTGGTTTGGGTGGGTTTTCCGGGCTGCGTGGCGGTGGATACATGTTAACCCCTGTTCACTTCACCAAAGACCAATACAAGGAACCATTAGGCATGATGATTCTCTGGAAGCTCTCTGTAAATGGGTTCCCACTTCTCGTATTCTTCCTACCAAGTGATTACTGTACTGATTAGCAAGATTCCCAGAAATATACTGCTGAACTACTGCTGTACCATATTTACCCAAAAGGAATATAACCCATAATACAGAACACTCCCCCACTCCACAAACACACAATTTATATGCAAAATATAAAATATGCAGGGTTTTATTGCAGTCCCAGGATGCATCAAACAGCCCTCATTTTCGTGATGACACATCTGAAAAAACCTCATCTTGCATTTGGGTAAATATAATTAAATTAAATTAAGCACAGCCACCACAGAAGCAGATCTACAAGAACAGAATAAAAAAAACTGAACATTAGTAGGAAAAATGTAAAGAAAATAGTGTCAAAACATTCCTTTTTTGGTGTTGTTTGAACAAGTACTATGATCCACAAAAATTTAATTATGGGTGAAGATAATGTCAATACAGGGAATGTTAGCACACCAAGTTTAGCTGTTTGTGACAGTATTTGGCAATGTCACTACAAGACACAGTGCTCCATCAGTTATTCCCTGTTGTTAAACTTTGGTTTCTTAGAGCAGAAGATCAGGCCATTAGTCACTGGACACAAATTATTATGAAACAGACTGTGGCCTAAAATAATTTGACCATTTAATACCTCAGATTAACTATTTTACAAGTGCCATCTACCGCTTACTTTAGAGCACTCTTGAAAATAAAAGCTCTAAATAAGTATTAGGATATACTACTTGCATTTTTCCAATCCATCATCCAGTTCCAACAGTTAAGCTTCTTTAACATCCTGAACAGCTCTAAAGCACCAAATATTTCATTTTTGCCTTGATTTTATCAGTGCTGAATGGCAAAAAGGCAAGAAGTATTTCACAGGTCGTATACTGCCATTTCAAAGATGCACTTTTCACTAGAATCCAGAGAGTTCTGCTATTACAATTCACAGCTTTTAATTACAGTAAGCTATTACTAATTGCATCAAAGTCTAAATCACTTGGACTGCTCAGAAAGACTTAGGATTTAGCTCCAACAGATATATTCAAATTCTGTCCAATTAAGATTATGTCAGGTAGCAAAACAGGGACTAACCTACACTGTGCTTGGCAACATGGATACTATGCTCCACAAAAGGGGTGCCCAATCTTTTTAAAGTATAAGAACCCCTTTCTAATATGAAAAGTTTTGCATAGCTCCCCCCACAGGATAGCAGTTGTACTATTAGTATTTGCTGACAGAAAAAATGCCATAACAAAAAAAAAATCAACATGAAAGTGGTTAGTGCACTTACAGATGCAGGGACCTCGCACAAATGTGCAGCAGCCCCAAGGGATTCATGACCTCCACATTGGGAACAACTGCCCTAAAATGTAATTTTAAGAAGAGATACTTTCTTTATATTAACTCTGAAGTGTTTTTGTTACTGTCACTTAGTTTGTACTTACATTACTTTTGTTTTTAAATAAAGATTCACATTCTTCAGAAAACCAAACCAGAAACTACATCCCACTAACATCAGCAACTTTCCCCACAGAAGTCAAAGATATATTCCTTTTCTCCTAGACAAGCCATTATTGTAGCATGAGCAACTGATTATTTGTAAGAACACAGTTGAACAATCTTTTAAAGGTGACATCTTAAAAATTAGATTCAGATTTTATAATTGTTTTTAGCAACAGCCCAATAACCAGTACAGTAAAGTATCTGCTTTTGTTGAGTACTATTTCCTTGCACTTCAAATCTGAACTACTACAACTTAGCCAAGAAGCCACTTCTAGGCAGACATGGCCCTGTCATCTCAGTAACCAGAAACCTTTTGAAAGAAATGCAGCCTTTGTGGAGTCAGGCATCACTATCACCACTGATTTTAACAGACTTACACATGCCTAATTCTACACAAGATCAGGCTCTGTAGTCTATGAAGGCCTACCAATCATTAACGCAATCAAAATGGAATCTTAAACAGACCCATGCAGAGATAACTTTTCAAAAGACATATCTGGCCTATTACCATGAGTCACAGCACCATGAATTTGCAAGAAAGCTAGATTTTAAAAGACTGACAATAAACTCCCATCTAGCAAATGTTTGACTTTTTAAAAAGAATGTTACCATGTTACCTGATTCTCTAAATCCTTCCAAGAATTTGGAGAAGACCATTCATGCACAGTATTTTCAATACATTACCCTTTTAGAAAAAAAACAATATTTTACCTATTATTGCTACATACTCATAACTGATCAATTATCTACATATTTAATTTTTTCCAAGCCATTCTAAAATTTCATTCATTGTTTCTAATTATATAAGAAATAAGCTGGCCAGACAATGGGATTCTAAACTCTGGCTAAATGAGTGATAGATGACTGACAGGGATGCAAACCTTTTTATAGTTGAAGAAAATTCCTTAAAGTTAATCCTCTCTTGGGCATTTTGTTCTATGACCTTACCAACATCACACAGGATTTTTTTAAACAGTGGCCTACACATTAAGGATAAATGAAATCATTAGAAGAGATCCATATGATAGCTTCCTGTATATCTGTTTGGCATTAGCACATAGGTAAAGTTTTCATTTAAATTTTAATAAGACTAGGAAAAAAACAGGTTTTGTTCACAGATCTATTTTAACACCAATTTAATCTGGCCTCCAAAATGTAGACAATTCGAAAGAATAAAATGACAGAATTACTCAAATTGACTTCAGTATACAGTTTTAAATACATCATAATGGGCAAAATGGTGGGTTTTTTAATTGGTCATATCACTCTAAAATGTCAGACATTTACTTAAATGGAAATTATGTGGTTCTGTATCTTAAGGGGGAAAGGCATGCAGAGGACAGATGTTCAGTGTATTACAAACCTTAACACTTTACCCACTGCCCCAGGTAGCAATGTAAGGAAATGTGTTGCACCCCACAAGGCATGCGTAATTCCACCTGTTCTCACACATAACAACTCTGGCAAACTACTAAGGACCACACCTACTGAAAATCTCATTAGAAGAAAACGCCCCCAAACTGCCTCCTGCTGCAAGTCAACTATCAATTTGGAGGGAACTCCAGCAACCCCCACCTTGTGCAGTGGAGCCACAACACAGTGGTAGAGCATCCTTACCCACAGGCTGATATATTCAATCCCAGACAACTCTAATTAAAAGGATCAGCTACAAAATGATATATAAGCACTTTGGAGAGCCTGGAACCAGCCAGAGCTTGACCTTGACAGGCCAGGACTCAGAAGGCCTTCTCACGTATGGCCAAGTGCATGTACCATCTGGTTTCCATGCCCAGGCAACCTTACAAGGGTCAGAATCACAGCAGATGGCAGGACCCGAGGTAGTGCAAAGCATTACCCTGATCCCTGGGGGACTACAAAAAGTGCCCCAGCCCCAGGAAGAACAGCTTCTAGATCAGATGGTGGCGTCTCCATGGCAGATTCGAGCCCGGTAAGGTCCGCCTCGCTTCCTTTATCTCTGAAGGCCAACGAACTCCCTGAAGATTACACCAAACACGGGGACAGGATTCGTCGATGCCCCCCCCCCCCCATCATGACACAGACATTGCCTCAGGCCTGGGAAAAGGAGGCTGGCGAGGGATGGGGAGGAGGAGGCTGCAGCATCCTCTTGGCCTGTACGGGAGATGAAACCAGGGCGGCGCAGCCTCCCACCCCACCAGATTGGGGGTGGGAGGGGCACAAAAAAGAAAGACAGGACAAAAAAGCGGGGGGTGGGGTGGGGTGGGGAGAAGAACATGGACTTTATTCTGACTCAGCTGGGCAGTGCCTTTCCCCAACGAGCAAACACTGGATAGGCAGGTCGTGTGTTATCCATACGGGCAGATAAGGGCAAAGTCCAGTCCTGCGCTTTCCCCCTCCTTACTTGGGGGTGGGGAGACTGGGACCCCTATACCCGCATCCCCTCCCACAAACACGGGATAGGTAGCATATTCATATGGACACATAAGGGCAAAGTCCTCCCCGCCTTTCTTCCCGGGGGGGGGGGGGGCGCGCTTGGGACTCCCCCACACCACACTCACCACACAGGGCCGAGGCGCTTCCCAGGGGCTCTGCTTCCCCGCTCCGGCTTCTCTGCTCGGGGCTCTCGGCAGCGAAAACGACGCCCGGGGAGCGGAGACAAGGGAGAAACGGCTCCGCCGGCCGGTCAGCGTCCCACTAGGTACCCGCCTCGCCTCATACCCACGCCCCGGAACTCACGGCCGGCCTCTCTCCCCATCCGCCGCGCGGGCCGCACAGCTGACGCTTACGTCATGCGCCTTACAAGGCCGGGCGTGCGCGGCCTCGCGCCATCACAGGGGGTCATGCGCGCACGCGCGCCTGGCATCTCTCCCTCCTCACCCCTGAGGCGCACGGGACTGATGTTCAAAGGAAGCCGTCCGAACCGGGGAGGGGGCGGGGCGATGCTGCCGACTCCACCCCTCCCCCTTCCTCTCCCAATTTTAACGGTCGAAAGCTCACTGGGTCCCACTTTCATCATCACCATCACGCCTCCCCCCTTGTCTTTTCCTGCCCTCCAACGTCTTTTCCCGCTCAAATTCAAACTTGCAGCAGTAATGCATGGCCAACTCTTAGCAGGAAGGCATTTCCAGTCAACGCGTTAGGCCTTTCTAATGCGACATTGGAAGGATTTAAGGCTGAGACAACCTTGAGGCGAGTTACCTGGAACTGACTTGCCTTTCTAATGCGACATTGGAAGGATTTAAGGCTGAGACAACCTTGAGGCGAGTTACCTGGAACTGACTTCCCTCTGGCTCGAACTCGGGTCATGAGCATAGCTGGTTCAAGGTTAAAGGCCTTCCGCCCTTCCAAGACTGGTAAAGTGAGTTCCCAGTTTGCTGGGATAAAGTGTAGTCAACTGAGGAAAGCTATGGCAAGCCACCCCACTAATATAGTCTGCCTGCTGCACATCACGATGATCGGTGCTTGCATCTACCTTTTTGACAAGCACAATCACAGTCCCTAATGTAAAATGGCCATTCAGAGGGCATGCCTGATATTGTCCCCCCCCCCCCCACCTTTGAAAGGGATCCTTTCTGTTAATAATGAGGTTCTGGGCTGGGGAGATGACCCTAAATAAAACTATACAGTATATTTGAACGCTGAGAAAAGGCATTGTCAGTTCTCTATTTTATGGGTTGGGATACCTCATTCTCTCGGCAATTGGGATGCCAACCTCCAAGTGGGGTTCCCCTGAAATTACACTTGATTTTCAGACTTTATAAATCATTTTCCAATCAAAAGGATTCTCAGAGCAGTTCCCAACCTGGGGTACTTGCACCCCCTAGGAGTACACACCAGAATGTTTGGGGTTACGTGAAAAAAAATATGCAATGGGTTTGCTAATATGAGGGTACAATTTTAGGGAAACGGGTTGCCAAGGGGTATGTGAATGAAAAAAAGATTGGACTCTGGAGTATGGACTCTATGGCATTGTACCCCATTGAGAACCCTGCCCTCCTAAGGTTACCAGCTTCTGCCCAAACAATAAACTGTGAGGCCAGAACCCATGTCCAGCTTGCTCAGCTGTCTTGAGAAAAGATAGGTTAGAAACAAACTCCAAAAAAGCATCAGACATCTGACATCAGAAACAAACAGAAAGTTTTACTGAACAGAATATAGATTTCTGACAGAAGGTGAACTCTCCCAAGGGAGAGGCACACTTTGGGTGCTCTCGAAAGAGAGACACACCTACCATACGAAAGACCTTAGTCTTTATAGATACAAGAATACATACGTCATAGTTCATCCCCATACCCACGTACATAATCCATATCCCTTTCACGTGTTATAAGCATGAACCTTAAAATCCCATTGGATGTTTTGTCTCCTTGTCACATTAAGACAGCCTCTATTCTACATATCACAAATGCTGCATGTTCTTAGCTCACGTCCCTCTACCCATATGCAAACGGCTGCAATAAAACTAACTTCTGCCTTTTCTGGTTTCCAATAACCCGTTTTCCTACCTTTCTAAGTTTGCTCCTGAAGAGAAATACCTCCCCAGGGTATGCAGGCTTTTACATATATTCTCTAGAATCATAAAACTTCCCTTTCCCAGTTTGAAATTATTTTACTTTAACAGATTAAAACATGATTTTAACAATTATACCATTCGATTCTAATACAATAGAATTATAGAAAAATACCAGTACATATGAATCTCTCATTATCATTTCTGTGTTCATTTAACATATATATAAAAACACTTTTTCCATTTAACTAATCACATTCATTTCTATTCCAACCTCTGATCTCTTTATTTCCCTTAGGCATCCCATGTAGCTAGTGCTGAAAACAAAGTTATAAAGCATATGTCTTCTGCCACGTATTAACCTTTAGTGACAAGATCTTAAAGATATTTATCTTTGCTTGCCTGCATAATCACTGACAAGCTTCTAACATGCAGTTTGACCATCTGCTAACATGCAGTCCTGCTGGTCTCCATTTTGATTCTTAGAAATCTTTGGTTCATACAAACTTAATATTCCTTAATCAAATACAATTTTTAGGCATTCTGGTCCATTCCCAAACAACAATATGAAAAGCTATGAAAAAAATTAAAACAACAATGAGATCCTAGATCAGTGGTTCTCAACCTTCCTAATGCTGTGACCCTTTAATACAGTTCCTCATGTTGTGGTGACCCCCAACCCTAACATTTATCCATTTTACAGATGGAGAACACTGATGCAGAGAGTCTTAGGGGACCCCTGTGAAAGGGTCGTTCGACCCCCAAAGGGGTCCCGACCCCCAGGTTGAGAACCACTGCCCTAGATTTTAGAAGAATATAAATATTCTGAAATAACACTTTTGTAACATTGCTCACTTCCAAAAATATAAGACAGCCTGAGATGTTGGAAGGCATATCATTTTTTATTCAGCTTGTATCACAAAAGACTCTAGTAGTCATGATTTGGCATCAAATTCAGAAAGAAAGGAACATGAAGTTACAAAGGCATTTTTTAATAATAAGAGATCTTTAAAAATAGCATTCACATCAGGGATATTCTTCAAACCAAGAACAGTAAAAGTATTCCTTTCTGTTCCTTCAGACAGGAAACTACAGAGTGTGCCTACTTCCTGTTATAATTAAACCTGGAAGAGCATAGTCAATAGACAAAGCTTTATAACGTATATTTAATTTACATCATCTTTAAATTACAATTTGCAATCTTCCCCTCGAATGAGTTTGCCAGATGAACTTCCCATAGTGAGCCAGCCAATCCTGGAATTAGTCTGTTGACATGGCAAACATCTTGAACTCCTTACAAAATGGTTGGCATCTGTTCAGCTCAGTAGCTTTGTTACTACTAGCTGTTCTAGTTGGTTGAGCTCTGGTCCTCATTAACAGACAAACCCATTGTCCTAGTGAACTGTGTTGTTCCAGATTTGGAAGGGAGAATGTGTGGAGTGGAGCCTGAAGTATTGTAGGTATGCAAATTAAGGGAGCACATTGAGCTAGAAGATAGGAAGAAACTGCCTGCATCCAGGGGCAGAGGCAAAGCTGTAATGTCAGACATGCCCCCACCAGTGAATCCAGACAAGTGGCTTGGCTAATATTTCATCCCATCCCCACTACATTTGGAACATATTTGCATCTGGTGATTATCACCTAATCTGAATCTGATGACAGTTATCCCCATGTGTGCCATTTTCCCCACTCCCTTCTCTGAAGCAGAGAGCCACTCCTGTCTTTTCTTCTCCTCACTGGAGGACGAGGTGCTTCAAAGAGCCAAGGAAGCATCACCTTTGGGCGTGCATTAAATACCTAACATAGATGCTCATCACAGGATAACACTTGATTTAGAACCACATGACATGCTGTGATTGTCAGGGGAGCTGTGGCCCATCATTTGATGGCTGGCTGCACCCCCACCCTCCTCAGCAACCATTGGGTGGTTGCAGTTGCTACCTGTTTTCAGAACTTCAAAAGTGCTCAGAGGTTCAAAAAATTGGGGGGGTCCTGACTTACAGAAGCATGTGCTTGCATGTACATGGGTAGCTCTGTGTGTGTGTGTGTGTGTGTGTGTGTGTGTGTGTGTGAGAGAGAGAGAGAGAGAGAGAGAGAGAGAGAGAGAGAGGTGCCATGAAGTCGCATCTGACTTATGGCGATGCAGTAGGATTTTCAAGGCAAGAGACTAACAGAGGTGGTTTCTCATGACCTTCCTCTGCATAGCAATCCTGGACTTCATTGGTGGTGACCCATTCAAGCACCATCTAGGCCCAACCCTGCTTACCTTCTGAGATATGTTAGCACCAGTCCTCCAGGGCAGAGACACAGCTACATACACATTCACAAAGCTGTGTGCATACACCTTTGTCAGTTCCAAAATGCTGCTTCTTCTATTTCTCCAACATACACAATACCATAAAAGAAGGAAAACCTCACAGTAACAAAAGGGAGTCAATGGGCACAGTGTGGGAATCCAAATGACACATTTCGCAAGTCTGTGTTTCCTCATACGATCAACTGAAAGGAGTTTTGTCATAGTGTACTACTAGCTGCCTGCTTCCCCAGTTAAACAACAAATCATGACATCTTTGTGTTATACATGAAGATTGACCAGGAATTGAGCATTCCAGCTGACTCATTTTATTTTCAATCAAATCCATACTTGGACCAAATTGTGTAGGGCAGTACATTAGTTGCACTAGTTGTTTTTCCAATGAACATCCATGCAGCCTATATGGTTATTTACCATTCATGGTATGATCTTACTGTAAGTTAGAGGACTTCTAGCTGTAGGATTGCCTATGGGTGATCTTTTTCTTACTTGGCATACTCACATTCTACACTGGGGTCAATGATTGTCAGAGCAGTTAGTATACAAGTAGCATTTCCCACAATATGCTGCCAGATTATGCAGGAGTTTAACTGCTAGGAAATAAAACTGTTAGTTTTACCGACAGCCCTGGTCTTCAGAAGTTATAGTCCTTTCACAAATGGAAGCATTTACAAGGCATTTAAAGCTCACACTGTGACTTCTTTAAATGCAGGCACACTGTAATTCATTTCAAAATAACATATTCCTTTTCCTTGTTGCAATTCATTTCACCATCCTATAAATGTTTCCCTTGCCGCTTGTTAAGATGCATGAATGTATAACTTCATTCATTTAAATCTAACACGACTTGTTTGTTCCTACATCCCTGCAACCACCCCTCATCTACTTGCTCCCAGATTAGAATTATGGTGGAATGTAAATGCTTAGCATTGCCATTGATGCCATTCAACGTTTTGAAGTCTGGCTATAAAAATTTTGTATGTATCTTGATCAGATGTGTATGGGGGGCGGGAAATTGCACCTGGAGCAACACCCGCTCCAGTCGTCCCCACCCGCACTCGTGCCCCCTTATTGGGAGCCTGCCGTGGGCCTGCCAGGCACCCCCCACGTGATCCAGTGGGGGGCACCCGGAGTCAATTGACCCCCCCATGTCCTTCTAGCAGATACGCCACTGATCTTAATAAAACAGCAGCTGGAAATGTTTCATATGCAACTCTGGAGTGCTAAGAGCAGAACTGTGAAAGGTATTCCTGAAGGAGAATCGCCAGTGTGGTAAAAGGATCATCCATAACAACATAGTTTCTGCTCACTCCACAGCTGCTAACTGCAAGCAGGGCCGGCACAGGTTGAATGTATGGAAAAGGTAGACTATACCAAAGAAGCTTCATCCCTTCAGCCTATTTTGGCAGCAAGGAATTCAATTTGCTGGAGACCAAAGAAAACACAAGCTTGATTTCACTCATGAAGGCATTTATTTCACTCATTATAGGTACACCTGTTTCTAATTAATTTGGCCAGAT